>NC_135906.1:25634120-25918311 GCF_964194155.1 Cetorhinus maximus | reverse complement strand
CACGCAAAACACCAAAAACCACACAAATGAAGAGGTGTAAATGCCATCTATATAATGTCTTTTTCTGGCCTTGTGATGACCAGGAGAGAGGAAGATCAGCTGCCAAAACTGAGAATCTTCCAGTAAGTAGCCTCTAACTGACCTGTGGATCTACTGAGATCATTCCCACCAGCAAGTCCCTGAGCTCTAGCATTCAAGGAACAAGCTACATTTCTCTCAGCAAACACTCCTTCAAATGTAACCCTAGACTCAAAAGACTATCACACGAAGCAACTATTTCCTCTGATAGCACAGGCAGTAGAACTCTTTGTGTTATCTTATCAGGACATTGATTAGATAGTCACCAGACCGACAGGATGCTGCCAAGCTACTTACGCCCTGTTAGTTCGAAGAGGACCTTGTCGTTAGTCCCAGCCGAAGTTCCGGCATTCCTGAGAGAAAGACCCGTAGCTTCACACTGCCGACAATCTCGCTCTGCAGAACGTTCCCATTGGCACTGACCTAACCAAAGACAAGGAGAGGCGAGAGGGGTCACAGGGATAAAAGGCCATGGCCACCTCCTACCTCGCTGGGTTGTCACACGAGGCAATGATAACGGAGCTGTTATTAATCACCGGGCTTTGGAGAGGGTGCAGGAGAGATTTACTGCAATGGAGAGTAGGGGGTGAAGGATCGGAGTTATGTGGAGAAGCTGGGGTTAGCCTTCTCTGCTCGAAAGGAGAACAAGCGATTTGACAGAGCTGTTCGAAATCATGAAGGGTTTTACTGGAGTAAATAAGGAAAAGAGTTTCCAGTCACACAAAGGTCAGTGAACAGGGGGGGCGAAATTTAAGACGATTTGCAAAAGAACCAGAAGTGACAACAAAAAACATTTTCAAAACACAGCAAGTGGTTAGGACCCTGGAATGTGCTGCCTGAAATGGGCAGTGGAAACAGATTGAATAATGAACTTTCAAAAGGGATATGGATAAATACTTGAAGGGGAAACATGTGCAGGGCTATGGGGAAGAGCACGGGAGTGGGACTACCAAGGAGGTAGCAGCTGCACAATGGGCCAAATGGTCTCCTGCTGAATGGCATCATTCTATGAAAGCAATCAACCTGTCAATCAGTCTACAACACAAGGCAAGGAAAAATCCTAATGCTGGAGAGCTTTGGGAATGATCGATGGGAAACACATTTCCTCTTTCTCTCAAATAACGCATTCAAATAGCTACCTTTCCTTTGTGTGATATAATTGGTGGAAACAAGCCAAGGGACTGATAGGTTGGCTGAAGCTTTATGTGGGGAGGAGGCAGACTGTCACTATTACAACTCTCAATAAGCCATAGCAAGGATGTACTCAACGGCAAATCAGTTCGAGCCCTTCACCGGAGCTGAGCAGCACAGTCGCCATGTCCATCTCTGCCCCAGGAAAGACGTTCAGTTCTCAATCTTCCCAATGGTTTTTATGTTGTGTGGAAACCACACTTCCTGAGCCGAGGATGGGAATAGGTCTTTGAGAGAGTGGGGTTCCATTAGTCCCGAGTCTGCCCCAGATTTCCTGTCTGTAAATCTCTACTGGATATCCCGGGTGGATTCTCACTGGACTCAAGCCCATCCGCAGCCAGAAAACCAGTTAAAGCTACATTATACCACTTGGAAAAGCAGCAAGATTCCCTGGCTAGTATACTCAGCCGATTTCCTCTTTGCTGGCAAATCTCTCATTCAAGCCTCTGTCACTTTGGTATGGACTGAATGGCCTCCTTCTCTGCCATAATGACTCGATGGCTTCCAGACACCCAGCCGACCTCCCATTCCCCCAACCTCCACTTGCCCGTAACTCTGCTGCCCGTATCCCATCCACCACCATGTCCTGCTCACTTGTACTTCTGTCCTTCGCGGACTCACATCGGTTTCCAGTCACCCCGGAGTTTCACATTTAAAACTAGCTTGGGTGTAAATCTCTTCATGGCCCTACCCCTCACTGTCTCTGTAACCTCCTCAAACCCAACCGCCACCTCCCCCGACACCACACCCCAAACCCTGCGTTTCTCCAACTCATTGGCCATGCCTTCAGCTTCCTAGGCCCCACCCTCCCGGATTTCCTCCTCAAACTCCTTCGCCTCTCCAGCTCCAGTACCACCTTCCTTAAAAGGACCTCTCTGACCGACGTGGGTTAACTCTCCGAAAACCTCTCCCTTTGGCTTGTCCATCTTCAAGAAGAATTATGTCCCCGCGAAGCATGTTGAGAAATGTTCCTGTGCTAGAAACACTGAAATGCAGGTTGATATTGTCCTCACAGAACTGCACCCTCAAGGGTTCTTACAGAGAACTATACCCAAGTAACGGGCAGAATTTCAGCCTTCCTGGACTTGCCAGGTTAAGAGATTATGTGTGGAATGACAATCACTTACCTCAAAAAGCAATACTCACCAACACATTGACCCCTTCAATGACATCAATAAAGACCTCGTTCTTTTTGTACTTGATGCCCTCTGACCTCCAGGACACAGCATTAGTGACAGTGGCTGGCGGACGTGGGGCAGCTACTTCCAGTTTTTGCCCCTGCTGTGTGATATATCTGTCCAGTTGAAACAAAGGCAACCAGCTGTGAGTCAAGTCACCTTGCTCCCAGTCAGAACACAATGTACAAAGAAACAGACAGCTCAACCCCAATCCAACCCCCATCACCATGATTTCAAACCAAGGCTCTTGTTCGTTCACCTTTCCTTGCCTTGGTTGGACCAGTGCCATCCTTTGTTTCTTTATTATCCCATTCCTCTTTGCCTCGAGCCACCATCCCTGTCAATATTTTGTTCTCCTGTGGTCCCAACAACCCCGATTTTCCCTACCTCTCCACTTGCTTATAAACTGTGAAAAGTCTCTAAATCTGTCCACCTTAGGCCTGAAATAGAACCACCAACAGCTCACTTAATACAGACAGGATCCAAACTGGGATGGGACAGGAGATTTGAACCATGTTGGGATCTCCAAAATCAGCTCCGATGGGCGCCTAACAACCCTTCTCAGTGGCTCAGTGGAATGGGGCGGGGATGGTGGACAGAAAATAAAAGCCAGCCTGCGTTACTGCACTCTGTTGGGAAGTGGATGTTCCGCAAGGTTGGAATTAATTGCGCTGTGCTGTTGATGGGCATTCTCTGTACTCACAGAGAATAGACAATTGAGTGAAGAATAACAAGGCTCTTTTTAAAAATTATTCGCTCATGGGATGTGGGCTTCGCTGGCTAGGCCAGCATTTATTGCCCATACCTAGATGCCCTTGAGAAGGTGGTGGTGAGCTGCCTTCTTGAACCGCTGCAGTCTATGTGGTGTTGGTCCACCCACAGTGCTGTTAGGAAGGGAGTTCCAGGATTTTGACCCAGCGACAGTGAAGGAACGGCAATATATTTCCAAGTCAGGATGGTGAGTGGCTTGGAGGGGAACTTCCAGGTGGTGGTGTTCCCATGTATCTGCTGCCCTTGTCCTTCTAGATGGTAGTAATCATGGGTTTGGAAGGTGCTGTCTCAGTAGCCTTGGTGAGTTCCTGCAGTGCATCTTGTAGATGGTACACACACTGCTGCCACTGTCCCCATGGTTACATGTTGCACCATACTTTCTGCGGTTAGAAGCATGAGAGTTGACCTCATTGAAACATATAAAATTCTTAATGGGCTTGACAGGGTGGATGCTGAGCGACTGTTCCCCTGCCCCTGAGTCTAGAACTCAGTTTCAGGATAAGGGGTCAATCATTTCGGACTGAGAAGAGGAGAAATGTCTTCAGTCAGAGCGTTGTGAATCTTTGCAATTCTCTACTCCAGAGAGCTGTGGATGCTCAGTCATTGAGTATAGTCAAGATGGAGGTCAATAGATGTTTGGACACTAAGGGAATAAAGGCAGGAAAGTGGAGTTGAAGCTGAAGATCAGCCACGATCTTGCTGAATAGTCGAACAGGCTTGAAGAGCAAACTCCTGCTCCTACTTCTTGGCCAGGATTTTTAGGATGGCGAGGTGTCCCTTCCTGTCATCCGAAGAGTAGATGGAGAACACATCCCTGCCAATACTGCCTGCCTCACAGCCACTTAGCACCCAACAAGCAACCTGCAGGGGCTGGACCTTTTGGGGAGAAAGCGGGAGAATGGGGTTGAGAAACTTATCAGCCATGCTTGAATGGCGGAGCAGACTCGATGGGCCGAATGGCCTAATTTCTGCTCCTATGTCTTATGGTGAGGGCACCCGATGTCGAAAGGAGGTGTCTCCACCACCCACCCGCGCACCCCCCGCCCCCCCCTCCCCCCACCCCGCCCACCACTTCCTGCCCAAGGCCTGAGCAGAGTTACTCAATGGGCTTTCCCCTGCCCCTGACCTCCTCCTGCCAGCCTGAAAAATGAGGCTGGGCAGGAGACGGCCCTCCAGTGGTCAATAATAGGCCACTTAAGGGCCTCAATTGGAGCAAGGGCAGGCCAGCTTAAGCCTCAACTACCCAAGCATAAAACTGTGGAGAGGTCAGGTAGGTGTGAGCCTGGTGGGAAGGCCATCAGAGAAATTTTACAGCCACCACCCCACCCACCGATGGCCTACAATTCCAGTGGTGGGGGAATGTTAGATTCTGCCCCTTATTTTCTAATGCTAGTCAGCGCATTTGGTAAAGGAGGGGAAACAAATGGGATCGGAGAAAGAGGAAAAGGAAATAAACAACACAACCCCACTCTGCTGGCTGGAGCCAGACTAGGCCGGCAATGACGATGGACATTACTTCTGGTGTCAAAGATGAAGGAGGGGTACTCACAACCTGGTCTGGCATCCCAGACCACTGCTCATTCCAGGTCTGGGGCCAGGGGTCAAAGCTCCGATCCCTGCGGAGCTCAGAGTTCCAAGTGGACACAGCTTTGGCAGGGTGAGGCCCTTTGCTTGCTCACTGCAGTGACTAGGGCAGGATGTTCAGCCTTATGGATTAGAGAGAATGAGCGCAATTAACCTGTGCAAGCCATGGCTGATGGTTGGGGAGGGGAAGTTGGGGTGAGCAGAGATGGGAAATGAGGGGCTGGAGAAAGAGGGAGGTGAATTTACTCTACATTGTATCTCACAAAAAAAATCTCCTCATTGAATGCAGCAGTTTAACATTCCAACTCAGCACTGCATTCAAAACATACTCACCTGAGATTGCGAAACCATCGGCTAAAAATTCGAAAGAGAAACAGAAAATGCTGGAAAAACTCAGCAGGTCTGACAGCATCTGTGAAGAGAGAAACAGAGTTAATGTTTCGAGTCCGTATGACTCTTCTTCAATCTGAAGAAGGGTCATATGGACTCAAAACGTTAACTCTGTGTCTCTCTCCACAGACGCTGTCAGGCCTGCTGAGTTTTTCCAGCATTTTCTGTTTCTCTTTCAGATTTCCAGCATCCGCAGTATTTTGCTTTTACCTTGGCTAAAAATTAGAGCTGGACCTTTCAAGAATGAAATTAGGAAACGTTTCTTCATGCGAAAGGTGGAAGGAGTTTGGAACTCCTTGGATGTTAGACAGGTTTAAGTTACTATTAATTTAGATTAATTTTAGAACTAAGACTGGTAGGTTTTTGTTAGCCAGGTTTATGGAGTTAGGTCACAGATCATCCAAGATTTCAATGAACAGCAGAAAAGGCTCGAGGGGCTGAATGGCCTCCTCTTGTTCCTAAGTGAGAGAGGGTATTTCTGTATTGTGTTCCAGAAGGCACACACAAATATTGACAACAGGCGAAGACCCCTCCCTGCTTCATCCAACCAGCTCTCATGATGCTGCCCAACCCTCAACCCACCCCCCGCCTCCCACAACCCAGATGACCTCCTGCCTGGTGTTAATATTTGGGGGATCCCTGCACAGTGACTGACACTAGGCCATTTCTCTTGGGCTGACGAGCGCCCTGAGGAAGGATGAGTCGCGGACACTCACTCCTGCAGGATTTTACTATCTGTGGTCTGCGGGAAACCAAAGTCCATCACTTCGTCCAGGAGCTCGTAAACAATCACAAAGTTGTCCCGAATGCTCTCCTCCTCCAGCTCCTTAAAGTATTCGGTGAAGACCTGGGAAGGGTACAGGTGTCAGCCATTAGCCATTATAAGTTTAAGTATAATGAATGATGATTTTGAGGCCTTTCCCTACTCCCACCCTGCAATGTCTGCTCTGTAAGATGCTGATTCTTGGGATATACCTCAAAGAGCGCCAGCAGCGCTCTAATATCTTATGCAAATGCCAATCTGGACAGTGAGAGACAACAGGCCAAGGCGAGGTAAACAGAATGGCTAAAGCCAACCTCCCCCAATGCCCATGCACTTTGTATTCCAAGTCCAATGGCTGTGCTCAGGCGTAAATAGCCCCTGCTGATTCTTCCCTTCCTCTCTTTAGCCCGTGGTGATTGTTGAGAGTCCCAACTCCAATCAGCTACCTCAGCAGAGACTGTGGGATCTTCCTGATGTGCCAGGCTCATTCGCATCATTGGGTAGTATGTTGCCAACTAAGAAATCATTTGTGCCATGGTGTCAGGGTTGCTACTTAGCAGCCAGTGCCACCTTCTAATCGAACTAATTGGATGAGTGAAGGTGGGAAGGGGCCTGGGGGGTGATGGGCTCTGCTACTTAGCAACAAGATGTGTTCATTTTTGACAGCAACTTTGAGGAGGTTGGTGATTTTATTCAACCATTCAGCTCTCAAACGTGCAATCTCAATCTTGTGTGATCTTGCTGCATTTAGACATGGACTGTTTCAGTATGTGAGGAGTTGCGAATGGTGCTGAACATTGTGCAATCATCAGCGAACATCCCCACTCCTGACCTTATGTTAGAAGGAAGGTCATTGATGAAGCAGCTGAAGATGGTTGGGCCTAGGACACTACCCTGAGGAACTCCTGCAGTCATGTCCTGGAGCTGAGATGATTGACCTCCAACAACCACAATCATCTTCCTTTGTGCTAGGTATGACTCCAACCAGCAAAGAGTTTTCCCCCTGATTCCCATTGACTCCAGTTTTGCTAGGGCTCCTTGATGCCACACTCGGTCAAATGCTGTCTTGATGTCAAGGGCAGTCACTCTCACCTCAGATCTGGAGTTCAGCTCTTTTGTCCATGTTTGAACCAAGGCTGTAATAAGGTCAGGAGCTGAGTGGCCCTGGCAGAACCCAAACTGGGTGTCAGAGAGCAGATAATTGATAAGCAAATGCTGCTTGATAGCAGTGTTGATGACCCCTTCCATCACTTTACTGCTGATCGAGAGTAGACTGACGGGGTGGTAATTGGTCAGGTTGGATTTGTCCTGCTTTTTGTGTACAGGACTTACCTGGGCAATTTTCCACATAGCCGGGTAGATGCCAGTGTTGTAGCTGCACTGGAACAGCTTGGCTAGGGGCGCGGCAAGTTCTGGAGCACAAGTCTTCAGTACTATTGCAGTAATATTGTCAGGGCCCATAGCCTTTGCAGTATCCAGTGCCTTCAGCTGTTTCTTGATATCAAGTGGAGTGAAACAAATTGGCTGAAGACTGACATCTGTGATGCTGGGGACCTCCGGAGGAGGCCGAGATGGATCATCCACTCGGCATTTTTGGCTGAATATTGTAGCAAATGCTTCAGCCTTATTTTTTGCACTGATGTGCTGGGCTCCTCCATCATTGAGGATGGGGATATTTGTGGAGCCTCCTCCAGTGAGTTGTTTAATTGCCCACCACCATTCATGGCTGGATGTAGCAGGACTGCAGAACTTAGCTCTGATTCGTTGGTTGTGGAATCACTTAGCTCTATCACTTGCTGCTTACGCTGTTTGGCATGCAAATCATCCTGTGCTGTAGCTTCACCAGGTTGACACCTCATTTTTTTTTAGGTATGCCTGGTGCTGCTCCTGGCATGCCCTCCTGCACTCTTCATTGAACCAGTGTTGATCCCCTGGCTTGGTGGTAATGGTAGAGTGGGGGATATGCCAGGCCATGAGGTTACAGATTGTGGTTGAGTACAATTCTGCTACTGCTGATGGTCCACAGCACCTCATGGTTGCCCAGACTGGAGTTGCTATATCTGTTCAAAATCTATCCCATTTAGCATGGTGGTAGTGCCACACAACATGGTGGAGGATATCCTTAACATGAAGACGGGACTTCATCTCCACAAGGACTGCGGGGTGGTCGCTCCTACCCATACTGTCATGGACAGATGCATCTGCAGTAGACAGGTTGGTGAGGATGAGGTCAAGTATGTTTTTCCCTCTTGTTAGCTCCCTCACCACCTGTCGTAGACCCAGTCTAGCAGCTATGTCCTTTAGGACTTGACCAGCTCAGTCAGTAGTGTGCTACTGAGCCACTCTTGGTGATGGACATTGAAGTCCCCCACCCAGTGTACATTCTGCGCCCTTGCCACCCTCAGTGCTTTCTCCAAGTGATGTTCAACATGGAGGAGCAATGATTCATCAGCTGAGGGAGGGCGGTATGTGGTAATCAGCATGAGGTTTCCTTGCCCATGTTTGACCTGATGCCATGAGACTTCATGGGTCCAGAGTCAATGTTGAGGACTCCCAGGGAACTCCCTCACAACTGTATCCCACTGTGCCAACACCTCTGCTGGGCCTGTCCTGTCGGTGGGACAGGACATACCAGGAATGGTGATGATGGTGTCTGGGACATTGTCTGCAAGGTATGATTCTGTGAGTATGACTATGTCAGGCTATCACTTGACTAGTCTGTGAGACAGCTCTCCCAATTTTGGCACAAGCCTCCAGATGTTAGTAAGGAGGACTTTGCAGGGTTGACAGAGCTGAGGTTGTCGTTTCTGGTGCCTAGGTAGATGCCAGGTGGTCCAACCAGTTTCATTCCTTTGAGACTTTTAGCAGTTTGATACAACTGAGTGGCCTCCTAGGCCATTTCAGAGTCAACCACATTGCTGTGGATCTGAAGTAACATGTAGGCCAGACCGAGTAAGGGAGACAGATTTCCTTCCCTAAAGGACATTAGTGAACCAGATGGGCTTTCATGACAATGGTTTCATGGTCATCATTAGACTTTTAATTCCAGATTTTTATTGAAATCAAATTTCACCATTCGCCAGGGTGGGATTAGAACCCAGGTCCCCAGAGCATTACCCTGGGTCTCTGAAATACTAGTCCAGTGACAATATCACTACACCATTGCCTCCCCCTAAATGGTCACCATTAGTGAGACTGCCTTTACATTCCATATTAATTAAGTGAATTTAAATTCCACCAGCTGCTGATGTCCCCAAAGCATTAGCCTGAGCCTCTGCATTACTAGTCCAGTGACGTTACCATGACACCACCTGTCTCCAAACAACCTGTCTGCGATCTACTGTCACAGCTCAGGCCCTTAGCCCATGGCTCTGATACTGAGCTAACAGTGCAGAATTCAGGTTGGGAGTTCAAATCTCACCGTGAACTCGATGGGCTGAATGGCCTCTTGCCATGCCATCATGCCTCATTGTGTGAGGGGATTCAGGAGGAAATTCTTTACCAAAAATAAAGAGTAAGGAGAATGTGAAAACACAAAGGGAAATTGAGCCAAATAACAGACACATTTAAGGGGAAGCTAGATAAACACACAAGAGAGAAAGGAATAGAAGGAAGGGTCAGGTGAGATGAAGGAGAGTGGGAGGAGATTTGTATGAAGCATAAAATACTGGCATAAGCCAGTTGGGCCAAATGGCCTGCTTTAGTGCAGTCAATGTAATTAATCCAGGAATTTGACATTGGGGATTTGGGCAGGAGAAGGTTCACTCGTGCCTTTCAGGGTATCGTACCTCCCACTTCTATCCCGTCTGGCCAACATGTGACTGTAGATTGTAGTTCCACACTCATGGTTGACTCTTTAGACTTTGTTACAACTAGGTAATGTCCAATGATACCAGGATTCCCATTCACTAGCCATCATGTGGGGAGTGTTTCACATGGAGACAGTCGTGCTGGTTGACACTCACTACCCTGACCCCATCGTGTAGAATAGCAACTTGATGTGGGACTTGAGCTCAGAGCCTCTGGCTCAGAGGCCGGGACACTACCCACTGCACCACAAGACCTCCATGGATCCCTTATACCATGATTTAAATATAAAGCGAGGTCTTTACCTGTATGATTTTGTATAAGAATGCATAGACAAGGGAGGCATTTGCATTTTTTGTTGTAGTTGCAACCACTGACCGCTAGGTTAAGCATAAAAAACACTTCGTCATAATCAATGTATCACATCTTTACACTTTCAATTGACCTACCTCTCTCTTAAATCTCCTCTCCCAATGCTTTGCACTGATTTGGTTTAGCGGGTGCTAATTGGTCTTTGGTTCTGATACCTTAGATCTTTTAAAAAATTTCTTTAATAGGATGTGGGCGTCACTAGCTAGGCCAGCATTTGTTGCCCATCCCTAATTGCCCTTGAGAAGGTGTGGTGAGCTGCCTTCTTGAACCGCTGCAGTCCATGTGGTGTAGGTACACCCACAGTGCTATTAGGGAGGGAGTTCCAGGATTTTGACCCAGTGACAGTGAAAGAACGGCGATATATTTCCATGTCAGGATGGTGAGTGGCTTGAATTTGCAGGTGGTGGTGTTCCTACGCGTCTGTTGACCTTCTCCTTCTAGATGGAATCAGGGGCAGGAATGCCAGAAGATTCTCTCCCTAACCCAGGATATTTGGAGTTAGGATATAGATCAGCCATGAACTCATTGAATGTCAGAACAGGCTCGATGGGCTGAAAGGCCTATTCCTGTACTTTTTGGGTGTGAGCTAATGTGGAAAGGTGACAGGCTGCTTACCATGAATTTTGGCCACCTTAAAGAGGGGTATACTAACATTGCAAATAGTTCAGCGACGGTTCACTAGGCTGGGTCAAGAAAACAAGAAATTGTAATATTTTTCTCCTGTTAATAACCCTGTCATATTTCTTATGTGCTGGAAGACAGGCTGTTGGAGGTGTAAATATGGTAATTGGACTAAGAGCCAGAGTGACTGCAAGAGTCTAAAGCCAATAGTAAGAAGTGGTCTTGATGTGTTCATGAACCCTTCAATCAGTTTTACATAAAACAATAACAGGAATAGTTTCGAACTGAGTTGTTTTAGTTCAAAGGAGGATATATGCAGCTTGTAAAAAGGTGTAAGTAAATAAGGTAAAGACAGGGTAAGTTTACTTTTTTTTAAATCTAAGAGCTAAAGAAGAGTCTAATCAAGTCTGGGAAGAAAGCATTTCTAAAGAGACTGGTTGAAACAATAGAGAGATCAAAAGGAAGGAACGCATTTAAGGAAATACTGCAGCCTATGTGAGGGGGTAGCTGGTCAGATCTCCCAGGAGACAGCAGGGTAGCTGGTCAGATCTCCCAGGAGACAGCAGAGTAGCTGGTCAGATCTCCCAGGAGACAGCAGAGTAGCTGGTCAGATCTCCCAGGAGACAGCAGGGTAGCTGGTCAGATCTCCCAGGAGACAGCAGGGTAGCTGGTCAGATCTCCCAGAAGACAGCAGAGTAGCTGGTCAGATCTCCCAGGAGACAGCAGGGTAGCTGGTCAGATCTCCCAGAAGACAGCAGAGTAGCTGGTCAGATCTCCCAGGAGACAGCAGGGTAGCTGGTCAGATCTCCCAGAAGACAGCAGAGTAGCTGGTCAGATCTCCCAGGAGACAGCAGGGTAGCTGGTCAGATCTCCCAGGAGACAGTGTGAACAAGGTCAGACCTGAAGAACCAGTTGCTGTCAGCCTCAGAGGACACCCGAAGGAAAAATGGCACTGTGTGATAAAAATGACGGGAATTCTATAGATTTTGAAATCTATAAGGATAGCTGCTGAACAGAAAAGGGAAAGGTTAGCTCTGAGAGTAGTTAAGATCTTGTGGAACAAAAACAGGAACAGAAATAGCTGGAAAAACTCAGCAGGTCTGGCAGCATCGGCGGAGAAGAGCACAGTTGACGTTTCGAGTCCTCATGACCCTTCAACAGAAAAAATCTGTCCAATCTGTTGAAGGGTCATGAGGACTCGAAACGTCAACTGTGCTCTTCTCCGCCGATGCTGCCAGGCCTGCTGAGCTTTTCCGGGTATTTCTGTTTCTGTTTTTGTTTTGGATTTCCAGCATCCGCAGTTTTTTGCTTTTATTATTAAGATCTTGTGGAGCTGTTTTAAAGTACTGTTTACTGTGTAAAGCCAATCCTGTGTTTAAATGTAATTGTAACTGGGGTTTGGGCAGCTTGGAATTTACCATCAGCCGTGCCATAACGGCTGATTCCTGGGATGAAGGAGTTTGTCTTATGAGGAATGGTTGAGCAGATTGCTCCCATGCTTGGTGGAGTTTAGAAGAATGAGAGGTGATCTTATTGAAACGTATCAGATCCTGAGGGGGCTTGACTGAATAGATGCTGAGAGGATGTTTCCCCTCGTGGGAGAATCTAAGAACTCAGGGACACAGTTTCAAAATAAGGGGTCTCCCATATAAGACGGAGATGAGGGGGAATTTCTTCTCTCCGCCAGAGAGGAGCGGCGGTTGAGTTGGACAGATTTTTGATCGACAAGGGAGTCAGGGTTATGGGGGTGGCGCAGGGAGTTAAGGCCACAATCAGATCAGCCACGATCTTCTCGAATGATGGAACCTGGTCAAGGGGTTGAATGACCTACTCCTGCTCTTAATTCTTGTGTTATGAGCCAGATTTTGATGTGTTCGTAGAAGGGACAAGTGCAAAGGTCTTTACTGAGCAACAACGTGGAATATTTATAGTTGGATCAGCCCAGACCCCTAACAGGCTCAGATTACACGGTCATAGTTCCTGCAGTGCAGATTCGCTCCTTCTCACCCTGGCCCATCCAGACATTCGCTTGCTCACACCAGTGTGGCTGACTGGACGATGATCGAGGGCAGAAAGTTGGAGGAGACTTGTCTCTTTGGCATGTGAGTTGTCACAGTGTAGTTGCACAATTTTGTCACAAGGTGATGGTGAGGAAAGACTTTGTGAAGTCTCTCTGGGAGGAGAGTGCAAGCGCCAGAGGGAGGAAGGGAGGGCACGCACAACTAACCATGGCGACAGCTTAGTCAAATGACTAGCAATTAAAGAAGGAGTGGCAAAGCCAGAAGAACTGATCTAGCATTCCAGCCCACAATTAACCTGCATGTTGGAACAACCTGTGAATCTATTATCACTCTGGTTCCAGACAATTCCAAGTACTTATACGCCATTCGGTGCAGACATTCTCTAGACTATAGAAAGGATACGGTACAGGTTGCTGTGTTTAATCCACAAGAAATGAACTTTGCCATGTGTCAGCAGTGGAGACAGTGCCCCTTCATCTTCTTTCTGTGTTAGAATCGGAATGAAGTGCTCAATTTCCGACATGTTCACATCGCCTTTGTAGTTCCGACATATCAGGAGCTGTCCCAGTGGAGAGTTTAAAGAAAGATAAGGATTAAAGGTTATTAGACTTCCCACAACTAGAGACACACAAGTCAGACAAAGCACATACTTACATCTGTTAGTTGTTAGGATAAAGCCAGAGGCTTCAGCTTGAGGGGCACCACTTCACAACAAGTATGGCTGACCAGGACACTCTCCCACTCTTACCACATGCCATTGGCGTGTGTTGGAAGGATTTACAAGTTGATAATCAACCTGTTTGGCCCTGTTGTGAATGCATCTTCTTTGGCCATCAAGAGGCAAGGACGCTACCCACTGCGCCACGAGACCTTCTAAAGGGTATGGTCCTCAACTTTTCTTTTCCTCTCTTGGCTGCCCTCTCGGGTGGATGTACAAGATCTTATGACACTAAAAAGAGCAGTGCAGTTCTCACCTGTGCCCTGGCCACAATTTATCCCCTCACCTGACATCACCAAAACAGATGATCTGGTCATTATTTGTTTGCAGGAGCTTGCTGTGCACAAATTGGTTTCTGCAATTTCTACAATTACACAGATTAGCACAGCATGGAAGTAGGCCATTTGGCCCAACAGGTCTCCACTGGCTCTTTTGAAGAGCATTCCAATTAATCCCACATCTTCCCCCAGCTCTTCCATCACTACTAACACAGTCCTAAAGGCCAGTGTGCAGCAACTGAATTATCATGCTCAATGTATCAGTAAACCAACAGCAGTTCTGAACTTACGGAAGGATCTCTAAGCCTCGCAACGGAACCAGGCTGCAAACCAACATCTGGGCTCCCTCTCCACATCTGGCCAGCACTCCACCTAGTGACAGATGTTACCATCACATCATGAAGAAAGAGACCCATGACCAACTGCTCAGGGCAACAAGGGGTGGGCAATAAACTGTGGTCTTTGACTGTGACACCCACAACCTGAGAGAATGTTTACATCCCTCCACCACTCTGCCCCGCAGTCCAGAGATTTATGTTTGCAGCAACTTTGTAAACAAAACTAAAAACAGAAAACACAGCAGCCAATGAAAAGTTTGGTCAATATTTAGCCATCTTCGCCTCCTGCTTGGTTTCCCCCATCCATTCCCCATTTTGGGAGCAGTTTGTCTTTCTGACACCTTTCCAATTAGGCATCTTGAGGCGATCGTCCCGTTTGGTTCAACATCATCACATCCATTTCCCCGCTTCATTCTTAAACAATCACACTCACAGGCTTACAAACCCACCCTCTTTGCACCAAGAGCTACAAGACCCAACTCTTGCACTTTTTTTTCCTCCTTTCATTCAGGCATGCCTAACCTGTAGGCCTCGCTTCAACTCCCGTCTCACCCCTTCCAAAGGCCTGGGAAATCAGCCCTTACATACAAAGGATTACATAGAGCCTGAAACAGGCCATTTGGCCCAACCAGTCCATGCTGGCATTTGTACAAAATACTGTGGATGCTGGAGGAGAGCGGAAAGAAAAACAGGGAGTGCTGGAGAAGCTCAGCAGGTCTGGCAGAAGCTGTGGCGCAAGAAACAGAGTTAACGTATCAAGTCCAATGTGACTCTCCTTCGCAACTGGCTTCTATGCTCCGCCTGAGCCTCCTCCCATCTCTTCCTCATCTAAATCTACCCTCTGTTCCCTCCTCTCTCCTTTGCTTGTCTCACTTCCCTTTAAATGCATTGATACTAGTCACTTCAACCACTCCCTGTTGTAGCACTTGGAACACAAGCAGCTCAGTCCTATTTCTACTTATGCTTCTGAATGATTGGTTTGTCCAGTTGGCATTTTGTCGACCTCGGTGTTTGGAGTGGGCTACTTCCTCATTGGTGAATAAATCCTAAATTTAAACAATAGAATCCGCTACGGTGACCAACTCTGGTTGGACTTACCCTGGAGGTTATATCGTAGGGCCTCCTGTCTCAAAGCACCCCGCCCCACACCCCCGCACCATTGGTCCATCCTCATAACGCTCCACTTCCCACAACCAATGAGAATGGGAACAGACCCTGGCATCCAATTGAATGATTCTTCATTGTTAGTGAAATTGTCTTTGGGCCCAGTTCTCCTATTTTTACAATGAGTAAATGAAAGTGTTCGAACAAAGTGAAACAAAATGTGGTTTCTTTTTTGAGAACACTCTTTATGATTTTTCTCCCAGGTTTTTTTTTGCTCTCAGAAGTGTCCCGGAGATTAACCTGCAATCCTTGGAGAGTCCAGGGCAACCCCCGGATGGAGAGTCTGTGAGCGTTTCCCTTCTCTTAATTCCAGCACGCGCAATCTGATTTTTAATCTTCGCACACCGATTATTTTAAAGACTGAAAAGTTATTCAGGTGGCAAACCAAATACGTTGCGGGAGAGACAGCTGCCATGGGAGGCAGCGCTTGCTGCCAGTGCAGTGCATGCACAGTTGTACTGACAGAATCACACAGTGCAGAAGAGGCCCTTCGGCCCATCGAGTCTGCACCAACACGTGAGAAACACCTGACCTACCTACCTAATCCCATTTACCAGCACTTGGCCCATAGCCTTGAATGTTATGAGGTGCCAAGTGCTCATCCAGGTACTTTTTAAAGGATGTGAGGCAACCTGCCTCCACCACCCTCCCAGGCAGCGCATTCCAGACCCTCACCACCCTCTGGGTAAAAAAGGTTTTCCTCACATCCCCCCTAAACCTCCTGCCCCTCACCTTGAACTTGTGTCCCCTCGTGACTGACCCTTCAACTAAGGGGAACAGCTGCTCCCTATCCACCCTGTCCATGCCCCTCATAATCTTGTACACCTCGATCAGGTCGCCCCTCAGTCTTCTCTGCTCCAACGAAAACAACCCAAGTCTATCCCACCTCTCTTCATAACTTAAATGTTTCATCCCAGGAAACATCCTGGTGAATCTCCTCTGCACCCCCTCCAGTGCAATCACATCCTTCCTATAATGTGGCGACCAGAACTGCACACAGTACTGCAGCTGTGGCCTCACCAAGGTTCTATACAACTCCAACATGATCTCCCTACTTTTGTAATCTATGCCTCAATTGATAAAGGCAAGTGTCCCATATGCCTTTTTCACCACCCCACTATCATGCCCCTCTGCCTTCAGAGATCTATGGACACACACGCCAAGGTCCCTTTGTTCCTCAGAACTTCCTAGTGTCATGCTGTTCATTGAATACTTTCTTGTCAAATTACTCCTTCCAAAGTGAATCACCTCACACTTTTCAGGGTTAAATTCCATCTGCCACTTATCTGCCCATTTGACCATCCCGTCTATATCTTCCTGTAGCCCAAGACACTCAACCTCACTGTTAACCACCCGGCCAATCTTTGTGTCATCCATAAACTTACTAATCCTACCCCCCATATAGTCATCACTGTCGTTTATATAAATTAACAATAATAGGGGATCCAGCACAGATCCCAGTGATATGCCAATGGACACTGGCTTCCAGTCACTAAAGCATCCTTCTGTCATCACCCTCTGCCTCCTACAACTAAGCCAATTTTGAATCCACCTTATCAAATTACCCTGTATACCAAGTGCATTTGCCTTCTTTATAAGTCTCCCATATGGGGCCTTGTCAAAGGCTTTGCTGAAATCCATATAAACTACATCAACTCCACTACCCTCATCTACACACCTGGTCACTTCCTCAAAAAATCCAATCAAATTTGTTAGGCATGACCTCCCTCTGACAAAGCCATGCTGACTATCCCTGATCAAACCTTGCCTCTCCAAGTGGAAATAGATTCTCTCCTTCAGAATTTTCTCCAATAGTTTCCCTACCACTGGAGTGAGACTCACTGGCCTGTAGTTCCCTGGCTTATCTCTACAACCCTTCTTAAATAGCGGAACCACATTGGCTGTTCTTAGGTCCTCTGACACCTCCCCTCCGTGGGCAGAGGCGTGACATCATTGCGAGCGACGGGCTCCATTTTCTGGTGATGTCTGTGGGGGGAAGGGGGTAGAGATGGTGGTGTAGTGGTAATGTCACTGGACTAGTAATCCATAGGCCCAGGCTAATGTTCTGGGGACAAGGGTTCAGAGCAGCTGGTGGAAGTAGAATTCAAACAATAATCTGGGATTGAAAGCTGGTTTTGGTAACAGTGACCACGGGCAGTGATTTTCACTCAGCAGGCCGACACGCACCCTGCCCGACCGAGCGTGAAATGGCGCGGGTTGACATCACCAAACACGCAGCCACACGATAGTTCGGTCGGCAGGCGCGCGCTGGAGCCAACAGCGCGCCCTCCGACAATTAAAAGGCCTGTTAAGGCCATTAAGTTATCAATTGTCCTTCGTTTTTCACTGCCTGTTCAACCGAATGGTGGGCGGGCAGGTCAAGCGGCCTTTGCATTATTTTGGAAACCCCATCCACAGGCGGGGTGAGCTTTCCAAACCCAAATACCAAATGAAACAAAAGCTTTAATTTTTTTAAAATTAAAAACATGTCCCTGAGTCACATGACATGGACATGTTTTCTTAACATTTTCCTGTTGTTTAATACTTTTTTTCACCATACTCTTCATCTCCCTGAGGCAGCTCTGTGCCTCAGGGAGGTTACTCAGCGCTCGTTCGCGTGTATGCGCTTTGCGCTCGGTCTGCTTGCCCTCTTCCCCCCGACTGTCTGCACTGACGGCGCTGAGCGCTGCCGCTCGTGTATCATGCTGGGTGTGATTGGCCCGGCCAGCATGAAATCGCGGTGCGCTGTTGACCGTGGGAGGTGGTCAGCTTCCCGACTGCCCGCCCCCGCCGATCCCGCGCACCGAGAGCAAAATTCTGTCCCATGAAGCAATTGGCAATTGTCGTAAAAAACCCATCTGGCTCACTCATGCCCCTTTAGGGGAGGAAATCTGCCATCCTTGCCTGGTCTGGCCTACCAGCGCCACAGCAGCTTGGTTGACTCTTAACTGCCCTCAGAAATGGTGTGGCAAGCCACTCAGTTCAAGGGCAATTAGGAATGGGCAACAAATGTTGGCCTTGCCAGTGACGCCCACACCCCATGATAGAACAAAGAAAAAAATACTCCTGATTTCTCTATTTTTCACAACTGAACTTGCAGCAATTCAAATTTAAATTATCTAATCTTGGTTGAAAAGTTCATACCACTCCCTTACTTAATCTAATTTTCATCCAATTCCCGACAGCTATGCAGTAGCAAGCTGCCCTCTTATGCACCACTAGAGGGTAATGAATACAAAGCAAGAAAAAACCGAATGCAGGGTTATCTTCCCTTGCAAACTCCAAAATGCCTCATTTTCTTTCTTGTTAAATGTGACAACAGGATAAAGATGATAATATTTGGTTGTATCGGTGTCCAAAAGGCTGGTGACAAGGGGAAAAATGGATTATTCCAGAAACTGATGAAGCTCTGGCCCAATTAGATTGTGAAGCAGAGCTCTGAGGCTTGTGTGGCACAACGCTGCCCTCGTTGCGCTACATCCGCAGTTTGCGCTTTAATTGCCCTGGTACAAAGTATTTAAATATTCAGAATGTGCAATAAATCTAAGCCATAACCTGGGCCGCAGCGTAATCGGTTTTCTGTGCGATCCGTGGGCCAGTGCGCACACGCAGCCATGTATTGGCGGCCATCTTTGTGGCTAACGTGCATTGGCAGAGGGCACAGTGGCCATGGAAACCAGATTTCAAAATGGCGGGCCTGCCACCATTGAACAAAGTCAGTTTTGTGTTCAGGGCCACGCTAAAAAAAAATGCGAAGAGAACTGGTGTCCGGCCTTTGAAGTTTTGGTAATTTTACTTACAAAACGCTCTTCTTTTAAATTTGAACTCTGCCCTTTTTGATTCGCTCCCACATTCCTGTGGCATCAGCTGAACACAAAAGCTGATTTGGCAACTCATTGACTTCCAACCGGGTTGTCAATTAAACGGAGCTCAGCAAATTTTTGATCTTTAAAATTCTGAAAGGCGTTATTTTATTCTCCACCTAAATAACAACAACTTGCATTTATGTACCACCTCTAGAGTACTAAAACCTCCTCCACAGGTGTGTCATCAAACAGCATTTGACACAAGGAGATATTAGGGTTGGTAGGAGCAAGAGTTTGGAAGGAGGGTCTTAAAGAAGGAGAGAGAGGGAGATAGGCAGAGGGGTTTATGGAGGGAATTCCAGAGTTCAGGGCCAAAGCGTCTGAAGGCACAGCAATCAGCGCTGGAGAAATTAAAATAGCGGGTGAGGAAGAGCCCAGAGTTGGAAGGACACAGACTGCATGCCAAGGGGCTGAGCTTATTAAGCTTTGGGGTGGAATTTTCCGCGCCCGCCCACTGCCACGCTCTTCCGGTCCCGCTGCGAGTCAATGGACCTCTGGCCTGGGGGCTGCCTCACCCGCGGTGGGTCCCACCCACAACGGAGGCTGGAAAATCCCGGCCTTCGACACAAAGCATTAGAAAGCGGCAGCCCGTTTTGCACGGCAAACCGACAAGATTTGATAAGTTAAGCGGCGACTCGATAGAGGTGTTCAAAATCATGAACGGGTGCGACAGAGAAAATAGAGAAAACCTGTTTCTCGTGGAGGAAGGGTTTATAATCCAAGGGCAAGGCGTTTAACGTAATTGGTCATTTAACTTTTTTTTTTAAAAGCACAGCGAGTTATTACGATTTGCCTGAAGGGGCGATGGACGCAGATTCAATAGCAACTTTGAGAAATAGACATTCTTGAAGATTTAAATAAAAAAGAGTATGGGGAATGAGTGAAGGGAATGGGATTAATTGGATAGGTCTTCAAAAGGGCTGACACAGACATCAGGGCCGAATGGCCTCCTTCTGTGTTGCATCATTTTATGGTTCTATGGAAATAGAAAATTCATACATAACCTGCCAACATGCCTTATCAAACTCAAACATCGCCAAGCCTTCAGAGAGCAGCAACCTTCCGCAAAAAACAATGAGAATAAACAACCTGTTCAACTGATATAAGAACATAAGAAATAGGAGGAGTAGACCATTCGGCCCCTCGAGCCTGCTCCGCCATTCAATAAGATCATGGCTGATCCTCTTGTGTTTCAATTTCCACATTCTCATCGATCGACTGAGGGAGAAAAGTTGGCCAGGACACCGGGGGAGAACTGCCCCGCTCTTTCCCCCACAGAGTGGCGTGGCACCTGATACACCCACCTGAGAGGGCAGATGGCTCCTCAGTTTTAACATCTCACCCGCAGGACAGCACCTTGGGCAGTGCAGCACTCCCTCAGTCCTGCACTGGGAGTGTCAACCTCGGTTTTGTTTCTTTGCTCAAGTTGGGCTTGAGCTAACAACCTTCTGGCTCGGAGATGATAGTGAAATGGCCAAAAGTCACAAGAAATGGAGGAGGAGAATTATAGAGTCGCAGCTCCCTGGACAATCTCTTGTTATCACTGGGGCGAAAGATCCTTAGGTGTTGGGGAGTTGTGTTTTGCTTTTCAGTGCATCAACGTTTCAAAGTTAAGAAAAATTAAATGAAGAATGGTTTTCAAATATAATTTTGTCGCTACCTTTCTTTGCTCCTGTCCATTTGCAAACTGTCTTTTCCTCCTATCGCTGTCTAAATTATCTTGTATCATTGTTATTCTTCTTAAACACAAGGAGTCAAGAGTTAGGAGCAGGGCCCCTAGAGCATGCTCCACCATTCTGGCCGATCTGATTGTGGCCGCAAATCCACTTTCCTGCCTGTCCCCCGTAACTCCTGACTCTCTCGTCAATCAAAAACCTGTCTAACTCAGCCTTGAATACATTCAATGACCCAGACTCCACTGCTCGCTGGGGAAGAGAGTTCCACAGACGAGATACCCTCTGAGAGAAAATAAATTCTCCTCATCTCCGTCCTAAATAGGAGACCCCTGATTTTTAAACTGTGTCCCTTTGTTCTGGACTCCCTGCACAAGGGGAAACATCTACTCAGCACCCACTCTGTCAAGTCTCTTTAGGAACTTATAGGTTTCGATAAGATCACCTCCCATTCTTTTAAATTTCAACAAGTATAGGCCCAACCCAATTAACCTTTCTTCACAAGACAAGCCCCTTCATTCTGGGAATCAGTTGGGTGAACCTTCTCTGAACTACTTCCTTCTGAAGAAAGTAGATCAAAACTGTACACAGTACTCCAGATGTGGTCTAACTAAGGCTCTGCATAGCTGTGGCAATAGTTGCCTGCTTTTATGCTCAATTCCTCTTGCAATAAAAGCCAACATTACATTTGCCTTTCTAATCACTCCCTTAAAGGAATCCCTTTTCTAAATTAAATACCTTCTTCCAGCCCCCTCCCTAAAAGTTGTTGCTCGGGAACTGTCTAGCATCCAGCTGCTCATCCAATTGGGGAACCTCATCAGAGGATCTGGTGGGTGTGTTGACATGCTGCTCACACACGTGGGGCATCACAGTTGAGTCTTTCGCCCGCCACCCACACATCCCCACTTCCAACTGGTGTTTTGAGAAAGAAAACTCCCTCGGGCACTGAGGCCAGTTGTGGAGCCACCAATCTCCATTAACCTAGATGGACCTGAAGATGTCAAACATATTAACTTCTACAGGGCAAAAAAACAGGCCATTCGGCCCAACTGCTCCTCGCTGGTGTTTAGGCTCCACACGAGCTGATCAGATCACCCTTTACCTACACAATCCACTAATCGACCAGGGAGCTCCGCCAAAAGGAATTATACTGCAAGACACACCTTGTGGGGAGAAGAGTGGGTTTTCATTTAATACAAACAAAAAACCTCCCTGTCGCTTGCCAATTTAACACTCCACCCTGCTCTCTTGCCCACATGTCTGTCCTTGGCTTGCTGCATTGTTCCAGTGAAACCCAACGCAAACTGGAGGAACAGCACCTCATCATCCGACTAGGCACTTTACAGCCTTCCGGGCTGACTATTGAATTCAACAACTTTAGATCTTAAACTCCCTCCCCCCATCCCCACCCCGTTTCTTCCCCCTCCCTTTTGTTTTTTTCAATAATTTATATAGATTTTTCTTTTCCCACCTATTGCCATTATTTTTAAATCTACAACTAAAACCTTGTCAATCTTTCCACCCCACCCCCACTAGAGCTGTACCTTGAGTATCCTGCCATCCATTCTTAATTAGCACTTTTCTTAGATAATATCACCACCTTCAACACCTCTTTGATCCTTTTGTCTGTGACATCTTTTGATTATCTGCTCCTATCACTGCTTGCTTGTCCCTACAACCACCCCACCCTCAACTTCTCTCCCCCCGCCCCCCACCTTAAACCAGCTTATATTTCACCCCTCTCCTAACTACACTCAGTTCTGCTGAAGGGTCATGTGGACTCGAAACGTCAACTCTTTTCTTCTCCACCGATGCTGCCAGACCTGCTGAGTTTTTCCAGGTAATTCTGTTTTTGTTTTTTAATTTAATACAACCTGCCTTGTTTAACTCAGTCAGATTTTGAAAGAGTGCAACCATTGGAAACCTCAAACATTCACTCAATACTCAACCCAAAGTCAAGCAGAGATCTCCTCACAATACACGCAAAGAAAGACTTGCACTTCTATAGCACCCTTTACAATCCCAGGATGTCCCGAAGCACTTTACAACCAATTAAGTGCTTTTGAAATATAGTCACCATTGTAACATGAGAAAGGCAGCAGCCAATTTGTGCACAGCAAGCTCCCACAAACAGCAATAAATTAATGACCAGATAACCTGTTTTTTGTGATGCTGATTGAGGGATAAACATTGGACCAAACACCAGGGACCCTGCTCTTCTTCAAACTAGTGCCATGCGATGGATCTGATCCATCCAAGAGGGTAGATAGGGTTTAATGCCACATCTGAAGACCAGCATCTCACGCAGCCTCCCACCCCCACTCGCCAACAGCACCAGGAGCATCAGCCGAGACCTTTGCGCTCAGGATGGCGGAGTGGGACTTGAACCCACAGCCTTCTGGAATCGGGGGGGGGGGGGGGGGGGGGCGGCAAGAGAGCTACCCACTGAGCCACAAAGCATTGCACGAGCATCATCGACCTGGTGAGACCCCGTGCAGGGGCCCGGTTTCAGGAGTCTGACCCAGGCCACCAAGGGGGTGCCCGGGGCAACTGGAAACAGGAATTCACCCTCAGGAGCAAAAGAAGTCAAACGGGACGAAATTAGAATCCAAAATAGATAAACAAATTCACGCCGTCCGCCCGCTTTTGATTGAATGGAGGCGTGGTAAAGATGTGACGCCACTCAGGCCTCGCCATACATTGAGGGGGGCTCAGCTGAGCGTTATTCTGCATTGGCACAAAATCCATTAGGATACGGCGACCCTGCCCTGTCTTAACTTCCTGAACCACGGTGGAGATCCACCTTAGTTGCAACTTAAGATGAGTCAAGCCAGCCAAAGTTGCTGGTGGCACTCGAGGCGATCAGGCTGGATTACTTTTTACCCCCTCGTCGCCTTGGGATCTCTGGGACGGCATTAGGCAGTTTGGGCTGGGAAGCTTATACCCCTTGTGCCAGCCTAAGCCTGGTATGTTATATTTTTGTTGTTCCTGTCTGTCTGTGTGAGTCAAATTAAACACCTACCTTGCCTTTAAGATCCAGAATAAAGATTGCAGAAGCTGACATTGCCTCAGTGTCTTGAGAACTTTTGCAGAGATTCCCAACCAGAAGGGCAGCTTCCTTCTTCCTGCTTCTCAGGCGAGACAAGCCACACGCCCACGTCACCGTTCGCAGGTAAATGTGTGACTGGCCCCGCCCCCTTAAAGGCGCCGCCCCCACCCCCTTCCCTCTCAGGTGTGCCGCTCGGGAATTTAGCTCCTCCGAGAGAAAATCAGGACCAGTGCGCCTGCCTGGTGCACCCGGCTGGGGGAAAAACCGTCTTGACCAGATCCAAGGCCGGCCTGAGGGGTTCACAGAAATAAAACAAAAAAAAAAGGGGGACCAGAAAGAGGAAGAAAAGGTGTAAACAGCCTGGAGGAAATATTTAATGCCAAGAGTTTGGGGATCAAATTCAGTTCATTGAACCCCTTCTTTCACCCCCAATCGCCGTTTTGCAGCGTTTGTCAGGGGAGGTCAGTCTGGAAAATGACTCAAAAGCCAAAGACCATGTGTGAGGGACACCACAAGGCCAGGTTAGGCATAACTTTGACCAGACAGGAACCTCCTCCCTCTCCACACCACAACCCGGAGCAGAAAGAAAAGGGAAAAAGCCCTGGAATCACTTCAGAAAGGGTTGGTTGCTGTGTTGGGGTTGGGGGTTTGGGAGAGTATCTCGGAGCGGATGGGCCGAATGGTTTTTTTTTTATGTTTTGGCGCGATTCTGGATTGCACCCAGTCCCTGTGCCCGGCACCTTTTTTATCGTCCAGAGTTTGTCAAACAGGAATTAAACCACACGCTCGCTGCACTGCTGTCTGTGGGATCTTGCTGTGTGTTAAGCAACCCGTTGCGTTCAAACTACTGTGGTTGGTTGGAAGCTCGGTCAGGCGAGCGTTGGAATAGTTAGGACTGGAGGTGACATGCACAAGAATGCCAGACATTCCATCGCCCTGACACGTTTTACATCATCAATGACAAGGGCCATTTGGCCCATCTACTGAGAAATAACCTCTCACTCCCTTTTCCTCCCCCCCCCATTACAGCAACCAGATTCCAGATAAGCTGAGGCAGGCAATATAATGGCTGTGAAAGCAGGCGGTGCTTATGAGGGAGAGGATTTGAGGTCGGAAGCTCAGCTTGGGGGGGTCAAGTAGAGGCACCGTGGTTATGAACGGTCAACTGAGACAGTAGCTGAAGAAAATAATGGAATTGTGGAAAGAGTGACGTGACTGAGATCAAAGACATAGGTCATCCCAGTGTTTAACTGAAGGATATTGCAGCTCGCCTAAGGCTGAATGTGGGAAGAGTAAAGTTACAGGAAGGCTAGATAAGAACTTGGGGAAAAATGAATAGTAGGGTATGGTGATGGGATGAGGTGAAATATGGAGGAGGCTGGTGTGCAGCATGCAATAGGATGTAAACATTCTGACAATACAGAGGCAGTGAGGGGTCAGGGATAGAGTTGGGCATTGCCAGTTGATCTTTTGCCTTCAGGTGACGTGACCAAAAGGCAGTGCACAGTTAAGGACGAGGTGGCCAAGGACAGATTCTTGTGGGACTGCAGGGTTAACGGTGCAGGGGTGGGATGAGAAGCCGGGGACACTCTGGCCTGTGATAAGATAGGGAAGAGTCCAATTCAATCCAGCGGTATGGCCGATCATTGCAACGGCTGCAGGGATAGCAAGGAGGGAAAAAAGGCTGGCTCTTACCCTCAGCTCCCCCACCATCTCTTTCCCTCTCTGCTACCCACAGTGACCCACCTGCCCTCCAATACCCCCTCCCCCCACCGCCTCCCTTCCTTGAAAGTGCTTGTATGCGGACAGAGGGGTGGGGGTGAAGGTGGGCGCAATCTCATTTGCAAGGCCCCAGGGTTTGGCTCGATGAGTTGCTGTCAGAGGTCGGGTGTGAAAGATGGCGGCTTGGCTGAGGTACAGGAAGGTTGTCAGCTGAGCGTAGCCTGACTGAGCATTTTCGGCGGGAAATTATACTGAATTTTTTTTTAAAAAGAGAGAGAGATAATCTTCACAAGAGCTTCTGCTGTTGTCGTAGGGGATTTTTGTGTTTTCTTTTTGTTCCGTTAATTTTTCGTGACTGTGCCTCCTGCTTGACCTAGAGTCCCTGTTGTGTTCTGTTCAATACTGATTACAACAAGCTGTCACTGTTAGGGGGACAAACACAGGGATTGAGTGTGCCGCTTGCTCTGTGGTTAACTGTGACGCCCTTGGCCATGTGTGTTTTCTGTGTTTATCTGTGCCACCAGCCAAAGCCACAGGACCTGCTCCATCATAAATAAGGAGAAGTGAGGGCCTCAGTCCCAATACCCTCCCCCTTCCTCCTCGCGCCTTGGTCTCTTAGGAACCCTCGCACGGGCATACAAGATCTCACGCCCGCCGTAGGTGCCCGATCAACAAGTCCAAAACAAAAATAAAAGTTACATAAACAAGACGTTGTTTTAACAACAGAACGTTGCGGCAAGTCCACGTGATGTTTGCCGAGCGAGAAACCCTTTTCAAAACTCGAAAGGGGCGGAGAGAGGGACGTTACCACTCGCTCACCATCGGAGAGTCAGGTCGATGGAACAATCGTGCCTTCCTTATCAGAATCAGTAGGAAGCAATCCTGGATTGTTCCTGTAACAAATGCCTGATCTGCCAAACTGATCCTGCTGCAAATTATCCCTGAGATCTCTCATCTTAAAGAATATTGACCATTTACACTTACGTTCGCCTTAATTTTTGCAGTCTTTCATGTTCTTTGCAATGATTCAAGTGACAAGACCTTCCCCACAGACACCCTCACCACCCCCCCCCACCCCCCTGCCCCACTCAGGCCCATGGCCCAGTGACTTGTCATGATACTGAGCAATGTAGGCCCAGGTAGGGCCCCCTGCCTCTAAGGCAGCAGCTCTGGACCCAAGTCCCACTCCCAGGGCTTGTTGGCCACAGGGGGAGCGTTAATGATGGGGCTCAAACAGGATAACCAAGCTGCTACTCCTTCCAAGGCTTCCCCACTCATCCCCAAAGTGAATAAAGTGTGTGTGAAGATGAGCAACAAACAAACAAACAAGCTGAGCTAGACGGCAGCTCTGGCGATAGAGTTGCCAACTCTAGCTGGGGGTAATCCTAGAGGTTTCATCACGTGACCTCCAGCCGCCCCGTCATTGGCTGCCCAATCGTTGTGGCGTGCCAATTTCCTGCAGTCAACTGGAAAGCAACCATTGGCTGATTAGGTCCTCCCTGGTGGGAGGCCAAATGGTCTTTCTTCCATCATCGATCTTTTTCATCTCAGAAATGGAAGTGTTCAAAACTAAAGGAAAAAAACAATAACACTGTATTTTTTAGTAGTTGTGATACTTCCCCCAGGTGTCTCTTGCAGCAGCGCCTGGAGATTAATCTTTAATCTCTGGAAACTCCAGGACAATGCTGTGTTAATGTTGCAATCCTGTCACACTGAAGTACCTCCTCTAGTTGTAAGTGAGATCAGCTGTTACTAATTGGGGGAGGGCGAGGGCATTATTCTTAAGTATATTTAAGAACCGGTTTCCACCTGTGATTGTGGGGGAGGGAAGGGAAACTGTGCCTGTGTCCATGCCCTCAGGTATATTCACAAAACCCAATGTTAAGAAAAGACTGGCTCCAGATCCTTCCTTTACTCAGTGAATGAAGTCATGAATTATAACATCCTGGAGGGTTGGCAACCCTACGTGATGGATGGACACTAGAATCATAGAATGATGCAGCACAAAAGGAGGACATTTGGCCCATATCACCTGTGCTAGGTCTTTGAAAGAGCTACCCAATTAGTCCAACTCCTCTGTTCTTATATAGCCCTGCAAGTTTTTTTTTTCAAGTATTTATCTGATTCCCTTTTGCAAGTTACTATTGAATCTGCTTCCATTGCCCTTTCACCTCCGATCCTTTCACTATCGCCGGTGCCCTTTAGTTAGCCATCCTTCACTACTGGAAACAGTTTCTTATTATTTTCTCCAACAAATACCATTCACCATTTTGAGGACCTCTACCTGATCTCCTCCTAACCAACTCCCTAAGGGGAACAACACCAACTTCTCCAGTCTCTCCACATAAGTGAAGTGCTGGAACCGTGCCTACCAAGTCTTCGGCCACCCAGGCCCCAAGCTCTGGAATTCCTTCCCTAAACCTCTCCTCATCTGCACCATCATCAAGGCCTTGACATCCTTCCCGAAGTGTGGGGCCCAGAATTAGCCCGTTGACACTGGACACATTATAATATATATTTTAGCTGAGACACTGTGATTCTGCTCTTAGTAAGTCAGATGGGCAATTGCTTTAGGGCTGTGTTGCAGTGACATACAGTTCAGAGCAGTATTATTGTACTGCTAAATTGCTGTTAAGTAAATATAGGTACAGGCCAATCGTGATTTGGTGAGACAAGTTCATCGATTGGAGGTTTCTTACAGGATTTCAGGCCTAATGATTAAGCATAGCTTTCTCTCCTGTCAAGAATGACTTCTAACAGCAGCTAACGGTTATGGACGTTCGGGCTACTGTGTTGCTAAGATACCTGGAATTATATAAAACACTAGGTAGGCCACAGCTGGAGTTCTGGTCACTGTATCATGAGAAAGATGCGATGGCACTGGAGAGGATACAGGGAGATTTGCGAGAATGTTGCCTGGACTGGAGAATTTTAATTCTGAGGAAAGATTGGATAAGTTGGGGTTGTTTTCTTTAGAACAGAGGAGGCTGAGGGGACACCTAATTGAAGTGTATAAAATTATGAGGGGTCTAAATAGAGTGGATAGGAAGGCCCTATTCACCTTGCATGAGGGGTCCATAACCAGGGGTTTAGATTTAGGGTAAGAGATAGAAGGTTTAGAGGGTTGTAAATTTCTAATTATAAGATCTTAAAGGGAGAAAAGTTCTCTATAAATGGCAACGGGTTGGCCATTTCCTCTCTATTCCTGTTGTTTAAATGCACCAAGCCTCCCAACACTGGCTGTGAGAGCTAATTCTGTGATCCCACACTCCAATTGAGGAGCTGTGTTCAGAGTGTGTGTGCTGGCTGATTAGAGCAGCAGTGTTATAGCCCTATCTCTGACACAAACCCTATAACACTGGAAAGCGACCCCTATGGAAGGGGGAGAGGGGGATGGTGGAAGCAGATTCAATACTAATTTGCAAAAGCGAATTGGGTAAATACTTGAAAAGAAAAAATTTGCAGGGCTATTACAAAAGAGTAAATGTCAGTGAGACTAATTGGATTGTTCTTTCAAAGAACCAGGCCAAGCATGATGGGCTGAATGGCCTTTTGTGCTACATGAGTCTATGGGAACAGGAAAATAGAAGGTGAAAGATAACACTATAGAATTCCATTGTGGGGGAAAAGCTTGCAAGGGAAAAGTGGAGGGGATGAAAATGAATGTACCAGAACTGCAATGACTACTTTTATTTTACTTTGACACTTTGAACCGTGGGAGATAATGACAAAAGTTTATTTTTATGGATGAACATTTTACCTCAGATTTACTTTCTTGGCTAGCAGACATCTGCTAATGGTGTCAGGATATTTCCTTGGCCTCCTTCTTTCTATCTCTGTAATCCTCTCCAGCCCTCCAACCCCCAACAATCTCCAATTTTGACCTCTTGAGAATCCCCGAATTTAATTGTCCCCATTACTGGCGGCTGTGCCTTCAGCTGCCATGGCCCTTAAACTCCGGAATTCCCTACCTTAACCTCTCCTCCCTTCAGGTGCTCCTTAAGACCTACCTCTTTGAATGAGATTTTTGTTCCCCTGTCTTAATATCTCCTTATGTGACTGTGGTGCCAAGTTTTGTTTGATAACATTTTTGTGAAGCGCCTCAGGATGTTTATCTACATCAAAGGCGATTATATAAATGCAAGTTATTGTTGTTGTGTCCAATGTTGGTAAATGGATGAGGTGCATTTAATGTCAAACACCATGAGAAGAGACCAAACGCAGGCTGGGTGACCGCTTTGCGGAACACCTTCTGCTCCCAATGCGCTCTCCTCTACATTGGAGAGACCAAACGCAGACTGGGTGACCGCTTTGTGGAACACCTTCTGCTCCCAATGCGCTCTCCTCTACATTGGAGAGACCAAACGCAGACTGGGTGACCGCTTTGTGGAACACCTTCTGCTCCCAATGCGGTCTCCTCTACATTGGAGAGACCAAACGCAGACTGGGTGACCGCTTTGTGGAACACCTTCTGCTCCCAATGCGGTCTCCTCTACATTGGAGTGACCAAACACAGACTGGGTGACCGCTTTGTGGAACACCTTCTGCTCCCAATGCGGTCTCCTCTACATTGTAGTGACCAAACACAGACTGGGTGACCGCTTTGCTTTTCACTTTTTTTTTCACTTTTCTCTCTTTAAGATCTTTGCTGTCCACAAGCATGACCCAGACCTCCCTGTCGCTTGCCATTTCAACACCCCATCCTGCTCTCATGCCCACATGTCTGTCCTTGGCTTGCTGCAATGTTCCAGTGAAGCTCAACGCAAACTGGAGGAACAGCACCTCATCTTCCAACTAGGCACTTTACAGCCTTCCAGACTTAATATTGAGTTCAACAATTTCAGATCATGAACTCTCTCCTCCATTCCCACCCCCTTTCCGATCCCCCCCCTTTTCCAATAATTTATAATATTTTTACAAATATATTTTTCTTTTCCCACCTATTTTAAAATTTATTTCGATCTATTGTTTCATCTCCACCTTTTAGCCTATTTTGATCCCTTCCCCCCACCCCACCCCACCCCCGCTAGGGCCATCTGCCACTAGCTTGTCCTGCTTGCTACCCTTAATGTCCCAATTAGCACATCCTTTAGATAATATCACCACCGTCAACATCCCTTTGTCCTTTTGTCTATGACATCTTTGGCAATCTCTTCTTGGCCTCCACTTATCACTGGCCCCCTGTCGAGCTCTCCTGTCCCACCCCCTTCTACCAGCTTATATCTAATCTCATTTCTATATTTTTCAGTTCTGATGAAGGGTCATATGGACTCGAAACGTCAACTGTATCCCTCTCCGCAGATGCTGTCGGACCTGCTGAGTTTTTCCAGGTATTTTTGTTTTTGTTCTAGATTTCCAGCATCCGCAGTATTTTGCTTTTTATATGAGAAGAGGCCAGCTGGGCTGATCTGATAAATGTCCTCAAAACCAGCACGGTCAGTATCTTGCCGCGTTATGTACTTTATTTTATCTCACTTCCTTTTATTTGTCCTTTTTTTTTGTTTTTGTTTTCCTAATAATTAATCTTTGCAAATCTTCCACGAAGTGCTTCATCCAGCGAATGATATTGTTTCCCTTTGAAGATCTACCAATGTTGAAGAACAGCATCATCAAGATCCCTAAGACAGATAAATGGCCAATGAGGGCCGAGTGTTGACTGGGCCCCTTCCCTTTCAGTTTATGCTGTGTTTTTCTTTCATGTTGCGTTATGTTCTTTTCTTTTTTGTCTATTTTTCCTGAAATGTAAAAAATGGGCGGGGTGGGGGAAGCGGGCAAGAGAAAACTCTCCCCACAGAACTGTGAGGCCTTGAAATTCACTCATGGGCCTGGTGTTTGAGGCTAAAGGGATGGCAATATTCAAGATTATATTGGATAGGTAGATGTGGGAAAAGATTCTGAAGGGATTTGGGAACAGGGCAGGGAAATACTATTCGTCTTGTCCATTCGTATGGAGGTTAAATGTCCAAAAAATAAATAAAATACAAAAGTAAAACATGAAAGTTGGAAGAGTTTAAAATAGGGTATGAATTACATTCGTATGCCAAGCTTGGTCCAATTATACCCCACCTTCTGACTCCCAATTCACCAGAAGATTATGTTTGGTCTTCACTTTGGCTGTTTGGTCATGTTGAAAACAAAATGACACTCATTGCCGTAAAACCAGACAGCTTTCACGTTTGTGTCAGCCATGGCTCAGTTGGTAGCATGTTTGGCTCTAAGTCGTAAGGTTCTTGTTTCAAGTCCCACTCCAGGGTTTGAGTGAAAATCAAGGCTGACACTCCGGTGCAGTACTGAGAGAGTGCTGAGGTGTCTTTTCGCTGAGACATTAAACCGAGGCCCCACCTGCTTTCAGGTAGGTGTAAAAGATCCCATGGCGTCATTTTGCAGAAAAGCAAGGGAGTTGTTCCCGGTATCCTGGCCAATTTGCAGACTATCTGGTCATTATCACATTGCTGCTTGTGGAATTATGCACCGTGGATTTTGGCTACTTCTCCTCCTTCAGATTGTCCTGTTTTGCATCTGTCCTCGTTCCGAGAGTTGGCCACACTACGAACAATCTTTCTCCACAGCCCTCCCTGCCTGTCCCATAGGGAGGCCAGTCCATGTTCTGATTTATCTACCCAGGTTATCTTGGGTCTTCCTTGTGCACGTTTTCCAGATGTTTCACATTGCATCGCCTCTTTTTCCAAACACTCCCCTCCTGTTCGCATCATGCATCCAAAATATTTAAGCTCCCTTGATATCAATGCCCCAAACAAGTTCCCCTTAACGCTGGCTTTCTTAAGCACCCAGTCCTTAAGGTAACATGCTCTAAGGGAGCATTAGCTACTATGGACGCACATAGGGTTGGTCCATGATTACACCTGGCAAATCACTGCAGTGGTTTGCGATTGCCTTCTGCAGGACAGCTGACCAGGAAACTCTCCCCCTCTTACCGCCTGCCATCAGGCACATTGGATGGTTTTACAGGCTTAAAATGAGCTTATTTGGCCACGTTATTAACATAATTTCCATGACAATCGAGTACCTGAAGTGGGACTTGAACCCAGAGCTTCTAGCCCAGAGGTAGGGACAATACCCACTGCACCACAAGACCTACAACAGTGCCAATGCTTCAAAAAATACTTCATTGTTCCCATTTTTCTTCAGAATTTAAATCAATTTTGCTGAACTGCTGATTCCTCATGGGAGATTGTCTAGCATTCATTAAATTCAATTGTTTGAAAGAACCTGTGAGCTATATTTCAGATCAGCTCTTTTCCCACTGTGTAAGAATGATGTGCAGTGCTCAACCAAAGAAATAAATCTCAATAAATTTGTTTTTATTCTTTATTTTATTTTATTTTTTATTTACTCATTCACGCGATGTGGGCATCACCTGTTAGGTCAACGTTTATTGCCCATCCCTAATTGCCCTTGAGAAGGTGGTGGTGAGCTGCCTTCTTGAACCGCTGCAGTCCGTGTGGTGCGGCGTTATGATATGGTAGGTGGTAGTTGCTGACCCAGTCCACACGGGAAACTAGGCCACGCCATCGCAACTGTTTTGCAATTTGTATTTATTACAAGAAGGCTTGTGCACTGAAGTCAGAAGTAATGGGTCCGCTACCACCTTTTAGAGGTTTTAAAGATAAACTTAAACACACACAAGATTACTTAGTTATAACAGTTCCCAGAATTCCTACTTAACCAGACTCCGAACTACACACCCCCTTTAAGGCAACAGTCCAAATAGATACCAAATTTATAACGTCATCCAGTCATATTACCAGAAGCACCCACTGGAGAATGGACTTCCAAAGGCTTTTAACACAACTTTGGCTGCAAGAGCAGCAAAATTCTGCAGGGTGGCTACAGGCTTTTTTCCCAAGGCTGTTTGACACCGTCACCTTTCAAGATCTCACACAGCCACACCTCACACAGCCTTCCATCCTTCTTTAAATATATTTTATCCCTTTTGATTTGTAAATCCCATTGTTTCCATTTTAGAAGTTACTTTTCCCAGAATATAAAAATCGTTCATGTTATCATTGTTCCCAAAAGTGCTGGCCATAATCAACGTGCTAACCTTGCCTTATTTATCTGGCCAGCCGTAAAAAATCTTCCATGTCCCATTTGAAAATTAAACACTTATCCACCTTATCTAAAAATGCAGATATCATTCACACTGTATCTGTTGACCTCACCCTAGCTCTACTCGTCTTCATTTTAAACGCTTGTTTTACACCTCACCTCTTTGGTAACTTAAACCTTCCAGTCTACCCATCTTCAGCCCAATTAAATCAGCCACACACACAACCACGCACACACACAAGCCTACTTCAAAATATCCCGCAGGAATATGAGGAAAAATATGATCGTTTCTTGACATGTGGGTACACCCATTGTGCTGTTCGGCATGGAGTTCCAGGATTTTGACCCAGTGACAGTGAAGAGGTGGTGATATAGTTCCAGTCAGGACAGTGCGCGGCCTGGAGGGGATCTTGCAGGTGGTGGTGGTGTTCTCATTCATATGCTGCCCTTGCCCTTCTGGGCGCTAGAGGTTGCAGGTTTGAAAGGTGCTGTCGAAGGAGCCTTGATGAATTTCTGCAGTGCGTCTTGTAGATGGTACACCCCGCTGCCACTGGGCATCGGTGTAGGAGGGAGTGCACATATAAGGTGGTGCCAATCAAGTGGGTTGCTAACATGTTCATTGGATTCCTGCTGATCCACGGTATGAGGATAGGGGCAGGGTTGTGAGAGTGCATCACCAGGCAGATATATAATGAGATCGCTTCAAGCTAATGGTGCTGATTGCACAACATTTCTTCAAGAACGTTTGGATGATTTTTAAACTGCCAGATGGGTATGAAGATAGATAGTCTGGCTTTCAAAAAGGCAATTGGATAAGAACTTGAAGAGAAAATAAAATTGCAGGTCTATGGGAAAAAGGGCTGAGGAGTGGGACTAGTTTATTTGTTCTTGCAGAGAGCCAGCAGGGACATGATGGGCTGAATGGCCTCCTGTGCAATAACCATTCTATGATTCCATGTTTGTGCTGAATGAGCTAGATGGACTATCAGAGAGTGCAGGCATAGTCCTTCAACATCTTATCTCTAACTCCTATTGAATTATCGAGAGCAACTTTCTTTGTCTCTCCCTCTCTCTCTCTCTCTCTGTCTCCCCCCCACCACCACCATCCTCCCCACCCCCACCCATTGCCTCAAGATAAACAGCTTCCTGTCTTTCATCAAAGCTCAGGTCATTTCACTCACCACACGGTAACTTCAGTTTGTTATTTTACTCTCTCTTATTGTCCCTGTTTGAAATGACATTCACTCTCAATCGAAGCGGAGTTTCCAAGGCTGCCGATTGCAAGGTCTTTGCTTAATGAGAATCTTAGCCAGTTGAGGTAGAACAAGGACCCACAAGGGTTCATTACCATTGAGACACGATGTGCCGGCCTAGTGACCAATGTCATCCTTCGTAACCAGAGGGGAAAAGCTCTTTCAATCGGAACATAGGAAAAGAAGTAGACCATTCAGCCCCTCGAGCCTACTCTCCCATTCAATTAAATCTTGGCTTATCTCTATGTTAACTTTATTTACCTTCCTTGGTTCCATATTCCATAATGCCCTTACCTAAAACCCATCAAATTTTCAATTTTCAGTTGATCCCCTGACTACCAGCTTTTATTGTGGGAGAGTTCCAGATTTCCACTACCCTTCTACCCTTTGTGTGAAGAAGTTCTTCCTAACAGCACCCCGGAATGACTTAGCTCGAGCTTTTAAGGTTATGTCTCTTTTGTTCTGGATTCCAACCCCCCCCCAACACCCTGCCCCTCTCCCCCCCATACCCTCTTTCCCACCCCCCCCACCCCCACCAGTTTCTCCCTATCTACTCTGTTAACTCCTTTAATCATCTTAATCATCTGAGTTAGATCACTGTTAAACTTCAAGTCAAGCCTATGCAACCGGTCGTCATAGTTTAACCACCCCAACCCTTGTGGTGCTGTGGGTAGCATCCCTGCCTCTGAGCCAGAAGCTCTGGGCTCAAGTCCAACCCCAAAACTTGATGGCCAGGGAAGAGGTGCATTTATAATGTGGCCAAACAGGTTGGTATCTGCAAATCTTTCCAACACACACGCCAATGGGAGGCTGTAAGAGTGGGAGAGATTCCTGATGGAGAGAAAAATGGAGCCTCTACCATCACTATCCACAGCTCCAAACTACAACATACCTGCAAAAAGTGCACGTTTCCACAGCAATTAGAACTCCCCGATTGAGCTGTAATATACCACTGCCAAGCCTAAGGATCTTTACAGTGAGTCTGTACTGCCAAGGCTAATATATCCTTCCTGAGGTGTGGTGTCCAGAACTGAATGCAATACTGCAGGTATAGTCAACTTTTGTCCTGGACGGTGTCGACCTTCTTGAGTGTTGTTGGAGCTGCGCTCATCCAGGCAAGTGGAGAGTATTCCATCACACTCCTGACTTGTGCCTTGTAGATGGTGGACAGGCTTTGTGGTGAATGTAAGAGTGTTGCAGCATCAGAGGTGCCATCTTTCGGATAAGGTATTAAACCAAGGGCCGAATTTTCGTCTGGCTGCCCAGAGGTGTGATTCGGTGCGCGAGTGATCACACTTAGTTTATTTTTGGAGGAAATCTGATTTTCCCCCACATTCCCAACCCTGCGCCATTTTCCTCTGGCCTTTTTGTGGGTTGGGAATGCCTAGTATGCAAAACGCACTGCTGAGCTTGGGTTCCTCATCTTAAATGGGGGAACGAATATTAAATTTCTTCCTGCACACCATTATCTAGTGGTATGGGGTCTGGAAGCCCATTAAAAACATGCCAGGTTTGAGACGTTGGAAAGAAAATGGAAAGCCTGCTGGGGAGACAGGAACATTCTGAAAGGTCAGTGTAAAATATTTTGACACCTCTACATGTCACTATTAGATGCTGTATGCTAATGTTGATGTGTTTTTAATGCAATGATTCATCATAGAGATCTGTCTTGCAAAGGTGAGTTGACCCTTATGTCAACCAGTATTGTATAATTGTTCACATGCATTACAGTAGTTTTCCAATGGAAAAAGTACTATAATGCATTGGGCAGTGTGAAAAAAAAAGTCCACTGCCGTCATGTTTTTGTGCACTTATTTAGTTGGACTGGCAGGTCTAACTGTTGTTAAAAAAAAAACCTGCTTGTGAAGGTAGAAAAAATGGTCGGCACCTGCTCACCCTCCATTGATTGACAGGCACTCTGCTTTGAAACGGGAATGGATATCTGTTCTGTAGTGTAGCTGGAAGCTTTTGTTATGACAGCCAATCCATTATGAATGCTTGGCTGGGTTTCAAAAGCTTCATCTCAGCAGGTGGTCCTATTGACCCAAGAACTATTGACATTCTTACAAGTCTATAAAAACAGAATACATCATTGATGTGGTTTCTCATTTTTTTTACACACCTTATAGGCACTTAAAGGATTACAACTTTTTTTTTCCTTTGGGCTTTTTGGTCCGGTATTGATGAGAGTGAGGTTGAATTCAGGGCTTTCTTAGATTGTTAGAGGTTTTCAATTATTTTAAAATAATTCCCATTGCTGCTGCATGGATCCCAAGAACCGTGCTTAGTGTACACTGGGTGAGTGGCTACGGATGATACATTAGGGCCATTGAAGTGACATGGGGAATGTGAGGAGGCATAGGGTGTGGGTGGGGGGTTTAGGGGCCTTTAAACGATGTTGAGAGCTGGGCTGCGGTGTTGGAAGAAGGGAGGTGGGCCTTCTGCACGGGCCTGCCTCTGCCCCCACGCTCCTCACACGCATACCACCATGGCTTGCAAAATGCACTGTGAGTCCGAGCCCTGCGCGAAAAGACAAAAATCCCGCCTAAGGTCGCGTGTGGGCCGCGTGCGCATTTTGTGATTCGCCAAAAGCGCACAGGGTCTGGTTTTGGCCAAGTGCGGGCGAAAATTCATTCCCCGGCCTCTGGCTGCCCAGAACGTATAAGATCCCATGGCACCATTTCAAAGAAGAGCAGAGGGGAGTTATCCCCGGTGTCCCGCTCCATGTTGATCCCTCAGTCAACCTTATAGGAGAATAGATTACAGCTGGTCACGATTACATCTCCGTTTGTAGAAGCTTGGCTCTGCGCAAACTGGCTGCTGGCGATCCCGATGTCAGGGAACCGTGACTACACTTCAAAAACATTTCAGTGGCTGCAAAGTGCTTTGGGGTGTGCTGAGGAGGTGAAAGGAGCAAGTTCATTCTAAACAGAAAAAAAAAGGTTTGAAAAATGTAACTAACTGTATTGGCTTCCAATTGAGACAGGAGCTGACTAGTCCAATCATACGGGCTTTACCACTGTGGGAGTGTGTTTAGGCTATTTCCCAAAGACCTTGGTAATAGATTGAAGTGACTGTGCTTTTCTCCACCTCCCCCGCCAGATCTTGTAAGATTAACGAAAGCAGCCTCACGTTGGTGTGTGTTTACTGGTCTCAGAACACTTCCAGGAGTTATCGGGCACACTTCACGTTCACAACTGGGAAAACTCGCACCATGGTTCATCCTCACTGCCATCAGAAAATAGGATCTTACCTCTTTGTACTAAGCGCTGCTGCTGTCCTTAAAGCAAGATCATTGAATTTGGAAGACAACTGTAAGGCTTTCTATGTTTATTACTGCGCCTGTTTAAGATTTTCGGTCACAAGTCTCTTATGCATACTGTGTAAGCAAAAAAAGGACTTGACATTTATTGATAATTTTAGGAACAGGTTCAAGGGGCTGAATGGCCAACTCCAGCTCTTATGCTCTTTGAAGAAAAACATAATTTTGATTATTTACTTTTAGATATAATTGGCTTTACTGTGAGTAAAGTGACATGAGTTGCCTGATATACTGAGCCTTCTGTAACCTGTGGGAGCCTGTGCTTCTCACCCGAGTGTGACAACTGTCCTTTCGAGAGATTTACAGCATAAATATTTCAATATTGTGACCCGGAATTATGTTGCTGATCTTTAGTTGCATTGCTAAGTGATTTAACAACCCTGCAATTTATTCATTTTTCTTTGTTGACAAATGTGGCACTTTTTTTTCAAATTGACTGAACTAGACATACATTTATTGGAATTTATATCAAATCTTAGAATCATTTTTAAAAAGTTCTTTCACTGGTTGTGGGTTAGGCCAGCATTTATTGCCTATCCCTAATTGCCTTTGAGAAGTCCATGGTACACCCCGGTGCTGTTAGGAAGGGAGTTCCAGGATTTTGACCCAGCGACAGGGAAAGAATGGCAATATAGTTTCAAGTCCCGATGGTGTGTGACTTGAAGGGGAACTTGGAGGTGGTGGCGTTCCCATGCATGTGCTGCCCTTGTCCTTCTAGGTGGTAGAGGTCACAGGTTTGGAAGGTGCTGTCGAAGGAGCCTTGGTGAGTTGCTGCAGTGCATCTTGTAGATGGTACACACACTGCTGCCACTGTGCGTCGGTGGTAGAGGCGGTGGATGGGGTGCCGATCAAGTGCGGCTGCTTTGCTCAGGATGGTGTTGAGCCTCTTGAGTGTTGTTGGAGCTGCACTCATCCAGGCAATGGAGGAGTATTCCATCACATTCCTGGCTTGTTGCCTTGTATCTGGTGGACAGGCTTTGGGGTGTCAGGAGGTGAGTTACTTGCTGCAGAATTCCCAGTCTCTGACCTGCTCGTAGCCACGGTATTTATATGACTGGTCCAGTTCAGTTTCTGTTTAATTCCCCAGGATGTTGTTGGTAGGGGATTTAGTGATGGTAATATTGTTGAATGCCAAGGGGAGATGGTTAGATTCTCTCAAGTTTGGAGATGGTCATCGCCTGGCACTTGTGTCACTTGCCCATTATTAGCCCAAGCAATTGTGTGGTACAGACTGGATGGACGGGAGTGTCTTTAATTGCATGGTTGTCAGCTCTGTAGTCCCAACAGTGCCAGGCAGGAGCTGTTGCCACTGCTGGACCCCCAAAGAAGAGGAGCCTAGACACCAAGGTAACTCTGGGGCATCGCTAGGGCCTAGCTGGCAGGCCCTGGTAAGGGGATGGGTGAGGGGGTGGAGACCTGGTCTGAGAGGCCAAGAGGGAGAGTAAAGGGGCAGGTATGACGCTGGGTAGGAACGATGGCCCCCAGCCCCCCCAAACTTGCCTGACACCAACCTGCGCAGCTAAAGCTGCTGGGCTTCCCACATTGTGCGGACCTTCTCCTGCCATGGATAAGAGAGTGGGAGTGGAGGGAGGCCTGTAAGAGGCCATTAATTATCCACTTAAGGACCTCAATCGACCCAAGGGTGAATGGGCTGTCCAACGCTTCCCCTGCCCTCTGTAAAATTTCAGCCAGGATGGGGGTGCGTGGGTAGGCGGTGAAAAGGCCACCCACTGGATTTTTCCGAGACCCGCCCCCCACCCACCTTCAAGCCTGCCAGCGGCTGGGGGGGGGCGGGGGGTGGGCACGGGAGGAGTGTAAAATCCAGCCTTTGATCTCTTCCAGAGGGCTCAGGTGATGCAGAAGTGCCTGTCCCATTGTGTTGTGGGTTACCCCTCTCCTTCTTCAAGAGAGAAGGAGGAATGACAGTGATTGCATTTGGGTGCTGTGCTTGCCGTGGTCGAATAGCTGGTTAGCTATTGGGTTGAATGGAGTCCTGATTGCGGTTTAGTGAGCGATGGGGGTGTGGTGCATTGGACGGAATGAGAGGTTGGTGATGGTGGGTAGGGGATGTCACTTGAAGATCCATTCACTGACCTTGACCACCCAGGTGAGGTGAGAATCTGCCATCCTTACCCGGTCTGGCCTCCATGTGGGTTGACTCTTTATGGTGGTGGAAGTGGAGATGATCAATGATTTTAAAAGCAATAAATGGGCACTCGATCGAAATAAACTTACTGGGCTATGGATAGAGTGGAGAAGCGAGAGCATTGGATTGATGGGCAGAGTGCCTTGCATGGGCTCGATGGGCTGAGTGGCCTCCTTCTCTGCTGATCTGACTCTGAATGGTCCCTTGAACGGAATAAAACAAGCCGTATAAGTGCTTATATTCACAGTTAGGCTCCGTAGGCTTGAGCACGATTCAGCCTTCGCCAGTGAAGCAGTTGCATTTATTTAACGAGCTGACATTTTATTCCGGAGTGCAGTTGTAAAATCTAACTTTAAAAAAAAGACTTTACGTCCAGTCTCTTTGGATGATTCAGAACCATTGGGTTTGCAAAAGCTGTTTTTGCCCAGGTACCTCAAGATAACATTTCTTGAGCGCAAACATGGTACAAAATGTCAGCTGACCTTGTTGTTTATCACAGAGTTTACGAGCAGTGATGTTAGGAGTGTGCCTTATCTTTCCAAACATGTGTTTCAATTGATGGGGCCAAGAGCGGGCATTTTGTGCAGCGTGGTGTAATTTATTGATTCAAGATTCATGGTTGAAGAAGATTAGCATTCTGCCCCAACTTTTTTCAAAAAGAGCACATGCACCAGCCATTAACATAAACAAGTCCTCTCCCCCCGCCGTGACTTACTACAAAGAATTCAAGGTTTGATATGGGATGTTAAATCAAGGGCCCCTCGGTTGGAGAAACTGTTCTGAAGAGGGGCAGTTGGTGTCCTACCCGGTGTCCTATCGTCCCTCAACCAACATTGCTGGAAACCAGCTTATTCAGTCAACGTCATGCGGCAGTTGTGGGATCTTGCTGTGCCTCCAATTCAAAAAGCAACGTGCTTTGGGATGTCCTGAGGTCGTGAAAGGCACCAGATTAACGCAAGGTCTTCCTTGTTGGACTCAAGAACTTCTGTCCAGCCGCCGTGTCTGCCGCTCACTCCCTCAAAATGTCCACCACATGATAACAGTGATTTGGATCTGAAGGCTTTTCAGGCCGAATCAGCTATCTGGAAAAATCTCAGCCCCGGTTTTCTCATCTCTCCATCTCTTTCTCTGTAACTCACTGGAAATGTCCAGTTGCTGCTTGAACCCATTTTTTTAAAAAAAAACAGCAATTATAAAAAGTAGAGAACAAAGAACAAACAAAGAAAAGTACAGCACAGGAACAGGCCCTTCGGCCCTCCAAGCCTGCGCCGATCATATTGCCCGTCAACTAAAACATTTTGCACTTCCGGGGTCCATATCCCTCTATTCCCATCCTATTCATGTATTTATCAAGCTGCCTCTTAAACACCACTATCGTACCTGCTTCCACCACCTCCTCTGGCAGCGAATTCCAGACACTCACTACACTCTGCGTAAAAAACTTGCCCCGCACATCTCTATAGTTTTCTCCTCTCACCGTAAATCTATGTCCCCTAGTAATTCACTCTTCCACCCTGGGAAAAAGCTTCTGACTATCTACCCTGTCCATGCCACTCATAATTTTGTAAACTTCTATCAAGTCGCCCCTCAATCTCTGTCGCTCTAGTGAGAACAATCCGAGTTTCTCCAACCTCTCCTCATAGCTAATAACCTCCAGACCAGGCAGCATCCTGGTAAACCACCTCTGCACCCTCTCTAACACCTCCATATCTTTCTGGTAATGTGGTGACCAGAATTGCACGCAATATTCCAAGTGTGGCCTAACCAAGGTTCTATACAGCTGCAGCATGACTTCCCAGCTTTTATACTCAATACCCCTGCCAATGAAGGCAAGCATGCCATATGCCTTCCTGACTACCTTATCCACCTGCGTTGCCACTTTTAGTGACCTGTGGACCTGTACATCCAGATCCCTCTGCCCGTCGATACACTTAAGAGTTCTGCCATTTACTGTATAATTCCTGCCTGTATTAGACCTTCCAAAATGCATTACCTCGCATTTGTCCAGATTAAACTCCATCTGCCATTTCTCTGCCCAAGTCTCCAACCGATCTATATCCCGTTGTATCCTTTGACAATCCTCTTCACTATCTGCAACTCCTCCAATCTTAATGTCGTCTGCAAACTTACTCATTAGCCCAGTTACATTTTCCTCCAAATCATTTATGTATACCACAAACAGCAAAGGTCCCAGCACTGATCCCTGCGGAACTCCACTAGTCACAGCTCTCCATTCAGAAAAGCACCCTTCCACAGCTACCCTCTGTCTTCTATGACCAAGCCAATTCTGTATCCATCTTGCCAGCTCACCTCTGATCCCGTGTGACTTTACCTTCTGTACCAGTCTGCCATGAGGGACCTTGTCAAAGGCCTTACTGAAATCCATGTAGATAACATCCACTGCCCTTCCATCGTCGATCATCTTTGTCACTTCCTCGAAAAACTCGATCAAGTTAGTGAGACACGACCTCCCCTTCACAAAACCATGCTGCCTCTCACTAATACGCCCGTTTGCTTCCAAATGGTAGTAAATCCTGTCATGAAGAATCTTCTCCAATAATTTCCCTACCACTGACGTAAGGCTCACCGGCCTGTAATTTCCTGGATTATCCCTGCTACCCTTCTTAAACAATGGAACAACATTGGCCATTCTCCAGTCCTCTGGGACCTCACCCGTAGCCAGTGAGGATACAAAGATTTCTGTCAAGGCCTCAGCAATCTCCTCCCTTGCCTCCCTCAGTACTCTGTAAAGTAGTGAGGTCACCAATGTGGGCAGTGGAGGGTGGCCTTTTACAGGGAGACCCATTGCTGCACCCACCCCACCCCCCAGCCTCCCCCTCCCCGAGCCTACCACCGGGTGCCCACCTCCAGGTTAGTTGAGCTCCCTCCTCGTCGTTTCGGGAAATAAGTTGCTGACTGCATGGAATATCCTCCCAAACTTGCTTTAACGCCTAATTGGCTGCCGCCTTGTGGGAGCAGGCTGCCCTGCTGGCCCCCAACCTGCCTTGGCTAGGGTTGCCAACTGTGATTAAATGGATTCCTGGAGGTTTCATCACATGACTTGCCCCCGCGCTCCAGCCATTAGTCGGCCGAAACATCCATCCTTGTGACGCACTGCCCTCCTACGCCAATTGGAAAGCAAAAAGATTCATCGCCTAATTGGATGATCCTTGACTGTCGGCCAAACAACCTTCTCTTTCCCTATTTTCAAAGTATTTTTTTTTATCCAGTAAAGAAAAACGTTCTCAAAAAATGACGATAAAAAAACAACCTTTTTAATGTCCCTATGATTTTCCTCCAATCTGGAGATTGATCTTCAATTCCCAGAGACTCCAGGCCAGTCCTGGAGGGTTGGCAAACCCTAGCTTGGCCAAAATGGCTGACACTGGGGGTGGGGTCGGGAAACTGGCACACTGGTTGGTTCCAGTATTCTCGCGCCCTGTCCGCCTCCACTCCTGACCTCGGCAGGGCCCGAAAGCCCTGCCCTGACTGGCAAGCCGCTATCTACACTTGCTCAGACTGAAACGAAATATTGGCACTTCAAGCGACTCCCTGAAGATTAGCAACACGTTACCAATGCCATGACCACTTGTCTGTTTAGCAGTCACCGTGAAACTAGAGAGATGAGTGCAGCAACAGAGGTTGCAGCCCCTGTTCTGCTACCTTTAATTTTTGTACGGGTTTTTCCGTGACCTCTGCTCCTGTTTGGTCAGCCGGCGAGCAGCAGGTCAAAGGTCATCTGGTGGATCTGTCCCCTAGCTTGGTAAATATTATAACGTGCGAGGTCAGAATGTAAGGGATTGGATGGCAGGGCAGGACCTCTCACTGATTATCTGGGAAAAAGAAATTGCATTTCTGTGGCACCTTTCACAACCTCAGGATGTCCCAGCGCACTTTACAGCCAATGGAGTGTAGTCTCTGTTGTAATGTAGGAAACCTGACAGCCAATTTGCACGCAGGAAACTCCCACAAACAGTAGTGTGATAATGACAGGGTAATCTGTTTGAGTGATGCTGATTGAGGGATAAGTATTAGCTGCTGTGTTTCCTACATGACATCAGTGACTAGACTTCATAAAAGTACTTCATTGAGTGTTGGAGCATCCTGTGGTCAGGAAAGGTGCTATATAAATGAAAGTCTTCTTGTGTGTGTGTGCGTGTGTGTGTAAAAAATTTTGAGAGGTATCCATCATACTTTAGCTATCACATTTTATATTAAGCACCAATAAATCACAACAGAACATTCTTTTCTTTAAAACAAATCTATAATACGATAAGAAGATTAACCGTTTCCTCCTGGTTTTCCTGACTTTGTGATCAAGGTCAGGCATTTGACTGATATAACTTGGGGTGACTTGACCTCTTCCCAAAGAGGACTATTGTCAATCTCGAAACACTTTCGATTGTAACAATAATTAGCCTAAAATTGGCTTCAGGATGTGCCTTTGTAAAGCACTTTCTACAAACGTAGCATAAGGGTGTTTGGCATAGCAAGGGTTAATGTGGGACAGGACCTGGGTCAGTCTAAGAGTATGCAGAGACCTGTGTAGAAGTCAGCATGGAATTAGCTCATAGTCTGGGCTATACTTTGCATATATGTAAATAGTTATGTGTTACCAATAAACACGATTGATCAACCTTACAAACCTCTGGACCTCTTTGTGAGACCTACTGAAGAAACTCTTACAACAACAAGGGGGACCTGATCAGTGACTTCAAAGACATGGGCCAAGTTAGGGGTTAAATAACATAGACCAAAGCCTAACATTTGTGGAGCAGATATTATGCGATTTCAGTTGGTCATCTGATTCCCAGCCTTTTATCGAGGATCTTAAACTGGAAAATTACCTTGCTGGTTGTTGATAATGTGAGCAATTAAGAGGCCTATATCAAATTATGCTCTCTGCTTTTTAACTGAGGTGTTAACACAGTTTATTTTAAAATGGGTAATTGACTCAGTTAAAATAAAAGAGTTAGAAGCGAGCTCAATAAGCAGAGATATCATAGGATCATATAATAGGATCCCATTGTTATGAAAGAACGCTCTAAATTGGTGGTGATTTTCACTGGAAGAGCGGAGGGGCTGTGGATGGGAATCCAATAGAGATTCACAAACTTCTAGGAAGTTCAGAGAGAGTAAACAATAAAAGATTGTCCCTGTTATTTGACAAGGCAATGCCTTGACCAATCAGGGTCAGGCTGCCTGGTTTAAATTTCAAACAATGCTTGGCAGTTAACTGTCATCTGCCATCACTGGTGCATTCTCCATGGCAGTGCCTCTACCAATCAGAGTCCGCTTGCCAACCAATCAGCACTCTCTTCACATAGACATGTTGTTTTCCCCTTATATTGGTAATCTTGCGAAGTGTCCTGATGAGTGCAAGATGAAAAGCTCCGACACCTCTCTTTTCCGCAATACTCAAGTTCTGTACTACCAAACGACTATTTGACAAATCATTGACATGGGAATATAGATTGAGGATCGTTCCAGGAGAATAATTGTTGGTTTTTGAAGGTCGGGTTATCGAAAAATACTGTTTTACCACATGTGGTATTGAGGTACAGACTGTAACATTCTTTAAAATTGAATCAGTTATGTCGTTGAAAAGGAAAAATAATAAAAGGTTATGGAAAAAGGTCAGGGAAATTAGATTAAAGTCGATAGTTGTTTGGTAGTACAGAACTTGAATATTGCCGAGAAAAAGAGACATGCTGTCAAAGCTTTTCATCTTGCACTCATCGGGACAGGCGCTAGAATGCCAAATTTCAAAGGGAACAATCGTTTCCTCCCTTTGAAATTTGGCATTCTTGGGTCTTTCCTTGTGCATGCAGGACAAAAACCTTTGACAGTATATCTCTTCTCTCAGCAATAATAAAGTAGATAGCTTCAGTTGTAAAGCCAGCACCAGCACAGGGCAATGGGCTGAATGGCCTTTCTGTGCTAATGTCGTCAATCAGTACTTGCCAGCCTTCAATTTGAAGTGTGTGGGACGTGGTGTTTACTTGTGTTGTGGTACTGGGAGAATTCCCTTCCTTTTCTTGTAAAATTGCCGTGGGATCTTTTACTTCCTCTTGAGAGGGCGGATGAGACCTCAGTTTAATGTCTCGTCTGAGAGATGGCACCTCCAACAATGCAGCACTCCCTCAGTGCTGCGCGGGCGGGTCCACCTGAATCATGTGCTCGTGCACCTGGAGTGGGACTTGAAGCTTAGAGGTGACAGCATTGCAAATGAGCCAAGCTAACACTGGGAGCAGGAGCAAAGTCAAGGAATCCAAAATATAAAAGCAATTGGGTACTCATAAATGGTGGCGCACTCAAGGTTCTCGAGATTCAGCCGATGTTGATAAGTATCTAAGTACAATGCTAACAGACCATTACTCAGACCTCCCCACCCCCTGAGTCTAACAGTCTCACCGCACGCTCCTATTCTAGAGGGTTGACAGCGATCAGTCAGTCAGCTCACAGCCCCCTGGGTTAAGCCAGCCCCCCAAGCACCACCTGTTTGAAGTGACTGATGGAGTCTTTTTTTTTTATCTATTGCATCTGGTAGCAGTAGGAGGATCAGAATCGTTGAGCTGCTTCACTAAAACGCTGGAAGAGTTCTTCTGTTTCTGGGATGAACGGGATGGCCGCAACACCAACCAATACAGATTGTCCTACCAGTACCTGTACCAGTACGTTGTCAATTATTTATCTATTCTTTTTTTTCCTCCTTGATGGGATGTGGGTGGCCAGGCCAGCATTTGTTGCCCATCCCTAATTGCCCTTTCAGAAGGGTCAGCCACATTGCTGTGGGGGTCTGGAGTCACATCTAGGCTAGACCAAAGTAAGGACAGCAGATTTCCTTCTCTAAAGGGAGGACATTCGTGAACCAGATGGGTTGTTACAACAATTGATGATAGTTGTCATGGGTTACCATTACTGATATTCCAGATTTATTATCTTTAATATTATTAATTATTATTAACCGGCTGCCGCGGTGGGATTTGAACCCCCGTGTCCCCAAAGCTTTAGGCTGGGACTCTGGATTACCAGTTCAGTGATATTACCGCTATGCAACCATCGCCCCACGTAAGACCACTATACAAACCTTCCTAAAGGCTCCATTGTTTTTGCCTGGATTCCATACTCAATAGAGATGTGTCTTCATGAAAAATGTGCTGCAAGATCTTTCTGCTTGAAAATGCACAACTTTTGTCATTTGTGTGTGGTATCGCTGAAAATAAATTGTTCTGTTTCTTTCTCATCAACCAATCTTTCTGGACTTTTTTCATGCATGTCGTGATTATCAAAATGTTCAAATCCTTCCACGGCCTTTCCTCTCCCTACCTCTGTAGCAATTTGATCCCTACAACCCCCTGAGACTTCTGCCTTCCTACATTTCTGGCATCTTGCGCATCTCGATTTCAACTTCTCCACCTTTGGAGGCCGAGCCTTGGGCAGCCTGGGCCCTGAAACCTGGAATTCTCTCCCTAAACCCCTCTGCTCCTCGACCCTTGCTTTAAGAAGCTCCTTCACCAAACTTTGGTCCAACTGTCCCAGCTTCTCCTCCTGTGGCTCGGGGGCAGTTTGTGTTGATTATTCTCTTGTGAAGCACCTTGGGCTGTTTCACAACACTGAAGTTGCTACGTAAATGCAGGTTGTTGTTGCACAATACCATACAAATAACGAATGACCCGAGGGCATTGATTTTAATCCAATTTCACGTTAGAAACCCGATGAAGAGGCATGTTAAAATCGACCAGGTGACTTACCCACCAATGTCCCTACTTTCAATTTTAAGCAGCTCTTATCATAGAATCATAGGAATTTACAGCATGGAAAGAGGCCATTCGGCCCATCATGTCCATGCTGACTGATAAGGAATCATCCCAGCCTAATCCCACTTTCAGGCTCATAGTCTTGCAGGTTATGGGACTTCAAGTGCATATCCAAGTAGGTTTTTTTTTAATATTGTGAGGGTGTCTGCTTCTACCAATTTTACAGGCAGTGAGTTCCCGATCCCCATAACCCTCTGGGTGAAAACATTCCCCTTCAAATCCCCTCTTAAACTACCTACCTCTTACCCTAAGTCTATACTCACTGGTTATGGACTCCTACCCCACTCAATCTAGATCTTTCTGCAATGTTTCTTGATCCTACAGGGATGATGGGGAGAAGAAAGAATGTCCACTATCCATGGAAAGGATTGGCGCCAACATGACCCGATACATCTGTACGTTTCCAATGATGGATGTTTCTTTGTTTGCTCCGCTGGAAATCGAGGTGTCACTAAATTCAAGTGTGATAACGAGCAGACAGGACATCTACATCAACAAGTTAGGTGAGTATAACCTATGAGCTTACTATGGCAGCAGCTATGGTGCAGTGGGTAGCAATCTCACTTCTGACTGTTGATTCAAGTCCCACGCAAAAGACTTGAGCATATAACCCGGACTGACACTCCAGCGCAGCACTGAGTGACTGCTGCACTGTCAGAAATTGTGTCTTTCAGATGAGACGCTAAACCGGGGTCCTGTCATGTGGACATAAAAGATTCCATGGCACTGTTCGAAGAACAGGCGAGTCCTGTCCGGGGTCCTGGCCAAATCCCCCTCAACAAGATCACCAAAAACAGAGGATCTGGTCATTATCACATTGCTTTCTGTGTTGTATTTCCTACAATACAATGATGGCTATGCTCCAAATGTACCACATTGGCTCTAGAGTGCAGTGCCACATTGTGAGGTTGTGAAAGATGCAGAGAGAAGAGCAAATCTTTTTTTCATAATACAGACCTCATAATACAGACTTCCAATACTTTACTTTGAAGGTCAATAAAAAAAGATCCCATTGAAGCTCCATGTAAAGTTGGGGTTGGTTGAGACTAAGGCAATGGCTTCTGTACTATAAGAAAACGTACATCTATGTACCATCTTTCACATTAAGCCTTCTCAACCCGTGCAGGTAAATCTTTACAATGAATTACCTTTTGAAGTGCAGTGACTTTTGCTGTGCCATAAATAGGGGCCATTCTGAATTACCAATGTCCCACAAATGGTACTGCATTGCCTATCCTGCTCATCTATTCAATGTTGACATCGATTGAGGACAGAATGTTGGACATCGTGATAAACATCTGTTCCTCTTCAAACAGGTGCCTTCGGTTATGTAAGATCCAGCTGACCCCCAGTTTAATGTCTCCTTTAACCACTGTGATCAGCCATGATCTCATTGAATGGCGGGTGGAACAGGCTCAAGGGGCTGAATGGTCTCCTCCTGTTCCTACATTCACAGCTTAGAGCAAAAAAGATCTCAACCTTGACTTTCCTTTTCTTCCCTCAGTTATTTTAGATCCACCATCTAATGTCACAGTGCAGCGGACTGGGAAACCTGACCAGCTTCATGTCAAGTGGTCAGCACCTCAGTTGAAGTATCTGGAAAACTCATTAATATATGAAGTCAACTTTTCTTCAGTTGGTTCCAATGTACACAAGGTAACAGAACTCATGCTTCATTACATGAGTAGCAGTGCCTGCTTCATGAGTCTAGGTGTTAATACTGATAAGCTTGTGTAAAACATTGGTTCAGCCTCAACTGGAGCGTTGGTTCTAGTTCTGGACACTGCATCTTAGGAAGGATGTGAAGGCTTTCAAGAGGGTGCAGAAAAGACTTCTGAGAATGGTTCCAAGGATGAGGGACTTCAGTTACGTGAATATATTGGAGAAGCTGAGGTGGTTCTCCTTAGAGAAGGTTGAGAAGAGATTTGATAGAGGTGTTCAAGATCATGAGGGGTCTGGACAGAGTAGATAGAGAGAAGCTGTTCCCATTGGCGACCAGAGGACACCGATTTAAGATGATTGGCTAAAGAGGCAATGGGGACATGAGGAAAAAAGTTTTCACGCAGCGAGCGGTTAGGACCTGGAATGCAGTGAGCGAGAGTGTGGGGGAAGCAGGGTCAATCGAGGCATTCAAAAGAGAATTGGATCATTATTTGAAAATAAAAGAACTTGCAGGGCTACGGGGAAAAGGCGGGAAGAGTGGGATTAGCTGAGTAGCTCTTGCAGAGAGCTGTCACGGACACGACACGGTCGAATGGCCTCCTTCTGTCCTGTAACAGTTCAATGCTTGCATGATTCTACTTGGCCTAGAGATGAAAAGTCCAAAGATTGTTCCTGTTCCTCATCACATGTGTGCTGGCACTCGATGAGGCTGGTCCCAATTTATGTTGAGAATGTCTTTTGAAACACTTTGCCAGCTGGTGAGTTGCCAATGAGTAGTAGGCAGGGAGGGACTTTTAGCAGGGCTCATTTATTTTATAGCAAGCAGAGATTGTTTACTCAGCATTATGAAGTTTATTGAAAAAGAGTCTGCCAACTAACTGAGTTCATGGCCGACACTGCAGCATCTTCCCTGATAATAACAGGGTGATGCCTCCATTAAAATGCAGTGAGTGGAGGATAGCACAAATTAGGAGGGTAAAAAATAGATCGCAATCACTTACAGCAGTGCGGACTCCAGGCACGATTGGCTGGGGGAACTTAACCAATCATCTCCATTCTAGCTGCGACTAGTGCTATCACGCTATGTATGTTTTGTTGCTAAACCAATATCTAAGTCCCGTAAATTGCTGCATGAATGACTATCATGAACTTAGCCACTGTGCAACATGTATCAATATTACCTTCTATTGACTGTGTAGGTGGAGACCATCAAAAAGAAGACAGAATGCATCATTATGAAGCTGAAATCCCAGACTGAGTACCTTGTCAGTATCCGTGCGAAACCCGATGGACTCTCCATAGATGGCTATTGGACTGTATGGTCCAAGCCCGTGTCTGTCGTTACAGATTCAGGTACTTGAATTATCTCTGTGTTTTCTGACCAGACATTCTTCCCCTTTGCAGAATTAGAGTTTATGGAGTGGGATTTCTCCAAACCATGTGCCACTCAGTGTATCATCTAACACTGTGACACAGACAAGTTCCATTGGGAAGATCAATGTTCATGTTAGAAACAGAAGACAAATAACCAGAATTTAGGAGATAGATATGCCCTCAGCCATTTCTAGCTCATCCATGCAGTGAAAAGGCAAGAGTTTCCCCCCATCGTGGAGTCCGTCTGTTTCTAAAATTATTCTGGATTTTTTGAGGTCTACAGTCCTGCCCATAAATCAAGCTCATGTTTTTCTTTAACATTAAATGGAATTATATAGAGCTTTATAGCACAGTACCAGGCCATTCAGCCCAACAGGTCTATGCCAGCATTTATGGTCCATGCAAGTGAAGATGAGCTTCCTGTCAGTGTTGGGAGTTTACACCTGTGTTCCTTTGTCCTACTGTCTCAGTTTAACTTGAATTATTCTTCTGAATATACCTTTCCTATACCCTACATTCCTTTGATGTACCCATTTTGTTAACTCCATTCAAGTCTGTTACAAATGTTAATCCCAAACCAGTTGGTGAAGTATGAAACTAGGCACTGGTACTTTACCTTTGTATCTTAACAATATAATTAACATACCATTAACAACTCAGACCTCCAATGCTAAGCTTCAGAGACTCTTCATTGCTCTGATGTTAGGGCTTGTGCCTTGATGACCAAAGCTGGACATACAATAGACGATTAACTGGATTCTGATGGCTGGGAATACCTTGCTGTTCTGAAATAAATCATCTATTATGCACCCGCTGGAGCAGAAAAGGGCAGAACATAAATGCAAAAGGTGCCTCTCTCAAATTACTCATGCAAATTTGACATTTTCCACTGTCTATTGCAACTTACCTGCTTTTTATCTGGCTGGTTGCCCACATTCTACCATCCACTCTGCTGCCCATGTCATGATTCGCATCAAGTTCTGCTCTCACCCTGGCACTCACTGACCTACGTTGGCTCTTGGTTGAGCAACCTCTGGATTTTAAAATTCCCATCCTTGTTTTCAGATCCCGCTCACTATCTCTATGACCTCTTTCAGCCCTACAGCCCCTGTTGGAACCCTGTGCTTCCCAATTCTGACCTCTCGAACATTCCTGATTATAATCACTCCATACTTGTGACTCTACCGTCAGTTGCTTAGGCCCTAAGCTCTGGAATTCACTCTCTCTTTATCTCACCGCCTCCCTTTCTTCCTTTTCAGACATTCTTTAAAACTTGTCTCTTGATCTCTGACACTTTTAAAAACGTTAAAAATAGAAATTTTAAAAAATCCTTAACATGTCCCCCTCATGTCACATGAGATGGGATATGTTCATAAATTACAGTAAAACTTTATTAAACTGTTTAAAACCCTACATGAAACCTCATCCCGCCGCTGGATGAGGTTTCATGTTTTCTCTATTTACCGCCGGGGCTCCTGGCCGACCCGCCAACCTTAAGGACGGGCAGGTCCTTTAATTGTTTAAATGATCCTGTCAATGGCCTCAATTGGCCATTGACAGGTCGGCGGGCCCACAGCTGATTTTGCTGTGCCCCCGCCTTCCTGAAAATTTGAATGGGGCGGGGTGACATCGGGAGTTCCCCTTGATGTCATCCCGTGTCATTTTACGCATCGGCGAGTGGGCCCCGCCCCCTGCTCACAATTCTGCCCTATGTTACCATACCATCAGGGATCATAATTAATAAATTATTTAAATGAGACTGGCCATTTAAATTTGGCTCCAAATGACTCACAGAAGAATCAAGTACGCGAGAATGTACTGCACCACAAGACCACCTCAAAAATATCAGGGGAGTTCAAAGTGCAGTTGAGCTTAAAGAGCAGGCCAGCGGACATCCAGTCCTGGAGAGATGACCCAAAATGGCCATGAGAGTGCGCATGGACAAATAGCAAATCAAAATGGCTTCGGCACTGAAAGAGCTCCATTAAACCTGGACACCATGGCAACCACCAGGAAATGGAAATGTTGGCGCCATGCAAATCATATAACTATCATGAGAATTATGTGCAGTGTTTACAATGAGGGGAAGTTTTTATCTGGTGTGAACCTTCAAGTCGGCAGTATTGCCCTTTTAAATCGGTCCGCACATGGGGTGTTGGAAAACATATTCCTCGAGTGGTTCTTCATGGGGCTCGTGTTAAGAAAAATGTGTTGATGATGCTTTGTAGAGAAACCTCTAAGAACTTTGCTGAATTCCTATATTCTCCTGTTTTCCAGACCTGGATCCGTTGATTCTAAGCTTGTCTTTGGTCCTTGTCATGATCATTATGTTGCTGTTTCTGACTCTCCTCATGACCAACCACAGGTATTCTACCTTTCTGTTGGCAGAGTTAATGTAACCTTTCCCACCAACTTGTTGTATAGCACAACTCTGGTACAAATGGAAAGAAAGAATTAAGAATTCACCGCACACTGATAAGGGTTGGGGGGGAGGTGGGGCAGTGGCTAGCGCTGCTGCCTCATAGCCCCGGGGACCTGGATTCAAAACTGACCTTGGGTGTCTGTCTGTGTGGAGTTTGCATGTTCTCCCTATGTCTGTGTGGGTTTTTGCTGAGTGTTCTGGTTTCCTTCCACTGTCCAAAGACGAGCTGGCTAGGTGGATTGGCTACAGTAAATTGCCCCTTAGTGTGTGTGTGTGTGTGTGTGAGTGTGTGCCCTGTGATGGACTGGCATCCTGCCTAGTGCCCATTGCCTGTCAGGATAGACTAACTCCCCACCGCCCTGAATTGGATGAAACGGTTCTGGAAAAGTGCATGAGTGATAAAGACAAGTGGCTCAGTTGGTAGCATGGCTGCCTTGGGATTTGTAGGTTCAAGTCCCACTCCAGTGACTTGAACACAAATCTAGGCAAACATTCCAGTGTAGTGCTGCACTGCCAGAGGTGCTGCTTTTCAGGTGAAATATCGAACAAAGACTTTGTCTGCTCTCAGGTGGATGTCAAAGATCCCACGACACTATTTTGAAGAGCAGCAGGGCTCTCTTTGATGTCCTGGCCAATATTTATCCCTCGATCAACATCACGAAACCAGATTACCTGGTCATTACCACAGTGCTGTTTGTGGGAGCTTGCTGTGCACAAATTGGTCGCAGCGTTTCCTATATTATGACTGCGACTAGACCGATTGTAAAGTGCATTAATATCCTTGGGTCATCAAAGGTGTTATATAATAACAAGTTCTTTCTTTAATAATAATTTAAAAACTGGTTTACAGTTTCCGTGGAAAAAATGGCAGAATCATGAAATTGGTTAAAAATTCCAATCACCCCCGGCACCCCATTTATAACAGTTATTCCCCCTCCCCGACACCCCATTTATAACAGTTATTCCCCCTCCCCGACACCCCATTTATAACATTTATTTCCCCTCCCCGACACCCCATTTATAACATTTATTCCCCCTCCCCGACACCCCATTTATAACATTTATTCCCCCTCCCCGACACCCCATTTATAACAGTTATTCCCCCTCCCCGACACCCCATTTATAACATTTCCCAACTTTAAGAGCACAGGGAGTCGAGTATTTTTTTAAAAAACTTACCTTATAGTTAGTATCTATATTTGGACTTGGTGTTTAACCTTTACCAGCAGGAATAGACAGCCAAATTCTATGATTGCGAATTCCTGGGCTGGTAGTAATATTTAAGGTGAATTCAATGGAATAGAATGAAATCGACTGAAGGATAATTGTCGCACTGAGACAGTTGGGGCTGAATTTTTGCCCCGATTATGGGACGGAGGCGAGTGCATAATTTCACACGGCCCCTGGGGCCACTTCCCCTGAGGCAGGATGATGGCTGGGAGGGCTACCCACCTGCAAGTGGCGACTAGCCATCGGAGGTGGGTTAAAGACCAATTGGGGGCAAATACTCGAGGCAGAGTGGAATTTTCCACCTGGCCTGCGGGTCTCCACAGTGTCAGGAACAGGCCAACTGCCTGGCGACAGCCTCCCGGTGGCAGACTGGCCAGCCAATACTCCAACATGCCCCCCCACCACCCCCACCCCACTGCCTACTTGGCCACAGGCTGCCCTGTGAAGGGATTTCCCCATCCACAATGGTGGCCCAACAGAGGTGGCCATTTCTCAATTCCCATTTGTTAGAGTTGCTGAGAGGAGGTCCTCAAGATGGAGGCACCCCGCCTCTCGCTCTCCCTCACCCTACACTGGCATCTGTGCTGCAGGAGCTCCTATTGACCCCCCAGCTTCCAGAACCCACCCACCATCCTTACTTGGACGGCAAGCTCACTTTCTGGTCGCTAATAGGGAAAGTCACTGACGGGTGGGTGACTGTTCCTGACACAGGGCAGGCTTAGGACCCCCATTTGACCCAAAATCCTGCCCCTTGGTCTTTTTCATTTTTAATGAAATATTAGTGAGGATTGGAGATTTGAGCAGGGAGATGGGAGCTATATCCCTTCATCTGTGGGACCGGCCTGGAATGTGACACAGACCATTGTGGTGCACCATCTGTTTGCCAGTGTCACGGGTCCAAGTGGCCATAGAACCATCTCCTGAACTCTGACCTGTGCCCAAGGATCAGAGCTGCCCACAATGTAGAACCGATTGGCAGTCTCACATGGACAGGCCACCTGGATGGCTGGATGGGCACATTGCCCGACAGATAGGAGTCAAAGTCTTGTTGTGCAGTAGGAATGAGTGGGAGAGCATCTGACTGAACTATACCTCATCTTAGGGTGCTCGATGCGACAGAAGATGGGTAAGAGTTCCGTTTTGAACTCTTCATTTGATCAGCGCAAAGAAACACCTTTGAAACCCTTTGATAATAACATATTTATCTCAACTCAACACCAACTGGACCTTTTTATTCATTTTCAGAGTGATAAAGGAAAAGATTTGGCCTCTGGTGCCCTCCCCTGAGAACATGTTCGATGGATTGTTCACTGTGTACAGGGGGAACTTCCAGGTAAAACATAGCTTTATAAATCACGTTGCAGTCTGCATTCTTATTGACTTTACGTTCAAATCCATAAGACTTATAAAAAAAAGTCTTCTCTTGTGAAGAATCGTATTAGAATATGGTTCCGTGACCACGTTCAATACTTCTAGTTTAGTTTGGGACCTCTGCTGCCACCTTGAGCAGTAGGTAGCAAAGCGTATGGGATCTTGGGCAGGGGAGGGAAGTCGTAGTTTGTCATGATGCCCCCAACACCATGCAGGTGGGTACCCGGTGCTACCAGACCAATCAGAGGGCTGGCAGCTCCAGAGCCTCGGGGCAGCCCCAATGGGAAAGGACGGAGGTCCGAGAACGTGAGGGGGCCTGAAAATGAGGGAGCCCTCGGAGGGGTGAAAATCATTACGTTACTTTTTAGAGGGTCCAAGCAGGCAGGCTCCTCCCATTGGAGGAGAAAACCTTCTGGCGGAAGCTTTTGTGCCTTTGCCTTTGCTGCTGGTGGACCCTCCCCTCCCCCTTTGAGGGAATACCATACCCACCCCACCCCCTCCCCAACAACTGCCGCAGGGAGAACCCCCCCCCCGCCTTCGTTGAACTAGCGGCCACCCCATGCTGAGGGGGGAGGTGAGAGGGGAGGCGGAGGGGCTACACTGGCCCCGGGTGAGCTCTCGGCGAGCCCTCTAAATTGCCCCTAATTGGGGCCTTGATGATTTAAGTTGTCTGATAACGCTCCTGTGACGCGCTGCGGTGGTTTGACTCGATGAATGCAAGTTCTTGTTGTGCCAGGGCAAAGGAAGACCAGCGTCTGACTGGGGTAATGAGAATCTCTTCAGCTAGATGTGCACCCGCACAATGACCAAATCCACTTGACAGGTTATTCTGGGCTCTTCCATACTCCCCATGAGAAAAGTGAAAAAAAGAAAATCAGCTGTTTTACTACAAAAAGCCAGGGAAAAATAAAGACAAAAAATCATCGCACCTCTAGAGTTAACACACACAGACAACACATACACACACACACAACACACACACACACACAACACACTCACACACACACACAACACACACACACACAACACACATACACAACACACTCACACACACACACAACACACACACACACAACACACACACACAACACACTCACATACACACACAACACACACACACACAACACAACACACACACACAACACACTCACACACACAAACACACACACACACAACACACACACACAACACACACGCAATACACACACACACAACACACACACAACAGACACAACACACACGCAACACACACACACACAACACACACACACACAACACACACACAACACACACGCAACACACTCACACACACACAACACACACACACACACACAACACAAACACACAACACACACAACACACACAGACAACACACAGACAACACATACACACACACACACAACACACACGCAACACACACACACACAACACACACACACACACAACACAAACACACACACACAACACACAACACACACAACACAAACACACACACACAACACACAACACACACAACACACACAACACACACACACACACCATCAGGCATTACCCCTGGCCTAATGCAGGAATACTTGAGGTGGCCGTGAACTGCAAATATGCACTTGTTCCTGAAGACAGCCACGACCTCCACAGTAACATCAGTGGAGTTTGTTGACATTATCATTGAGTTAATGCCTTTTGAAAATTAATTAAATCTCAAACAAAAAAATGGCAATATCTTGAATGAAACATTGAGTTTGCCAAGTTCAATCATCAAGGAAAGCTCGTTAGCTGTTGATCATCGTAAAGCCTTCCCGAAGATGACTTGGACTGAGTGTTTCAGCTCAGTGCCAAGTCTCTGACAGGGGAGCAACTGTCGTTTCATTTTAACATAAATCTTCCAGTCTTTTACTGAGCCAGAATTTCAAATATTCTCCTTGGGGACTCAAGATGGTTAGGTTTTTCCTGCTCCCTAATTGAAGGTTTAATGACACATTAAGATCAAGAACATATTTGTTTGTCTTTACATTAGTGTAAGTTAGGTTATGTTGTTGTATCTCCACTTGGCTCATTTGGTAGCACAGTTGCCTCTGGTGCAGTTTTGGAGTTCAACCAAGCATAATCTAGGCTGACGCTCCAGCGCAGTACAGAGGTAGAGCTACATTGTCCATCGGATGAGAAGGGCATCTGGATGAAATGATCTGCCAGGGAACATCTGGCTGTTCCAGTGGTCTGGTGGACGTTTGAGGCCGCAAGGCACTATCCAAAGAAACATAAGGAGGTTCCTCAGTGTCACCATTTCTCCCTCACCTGACTCCAACAAACACAGGTGAATGTATCCCTCACCTCATTCTCCATTGAGGGCATACTACTGAGGGAGGGCTGCACTGTTGGTGGTGCGGTCTTTTGGATGGGACGGTAAACCGAGGCCCCGTCTGTCTTCTCAGGTGGAGGTAATAAATCCTGTGGCACCATTTCGTAGGAGAGCAGGGAAATTCTCCCCGGTGTCCTGAGCAATGTCACAAAACCAGAACATCTGGTCATTATCTCATTGCTGTTTAAGGGAGTTTGCTGTGCACAAATTGATTGCCCTGTTCTCAACATCACAACAGGGCCTATACTTCAAAATACAACTTAATTGTCCGTAAAGCGCTTTGGGATGTCCCACCGATATAAAAAGCACTGGATAAACATGAGTCCTTTATACAAGGAGAACCTACGTGTAGGATAGAGCCCTGAATAAAGAAGTGCTGAGAGGAACCTTGGAGTAATTTAAGAAGTTGTTAGATGAGGGAGCCTTCTTTTGAGTGACTTTCCTCATCAGAATCTGTTTGGCAGGTCTGGTACCGAGAGTAACAATCTCGTTTGTAATTTGCAGGAATGGTTGGGCCGAAGCAGTGTGCAAATTTGGTGGAACCTGCAATTCTTCAGCACCAACGAGCCAGCCAGCGCCCTGGAGATCTTGTCCGAGATAAAGACGTTTCCACCAGACTTGGTCAAAATCAAACATCAGGAAGTCTTCCTGGACGAGCAAAGCTTCCTGGTCCCTGAATTTGACCCGCTTAAGCTGCAGCAAGAGACCCTGATGGATGAAGGCAAGTTGCCTGCCAGAGTGCAGGTGGCGTCTGACAACAGGGAGGCCTATGTTGTCTTGAATCAGAATTTTTTATCAGGTAACACCTCTCTGTCTGATGCATGTAGTCTCGCTCAGAACAGCAATGATGTCTCGGACGAAGAGATGCCTTTGCAATTGTTGTTTGAGAGCTCTGGAATGAGTTCTCAGGAGGATAAGTCTTCCACCAGAGAGGAAGACTCTTTGCAGAATGCCTCAATATCACGTCAGTCGTCACTGTCTAGTGGGATAGAGCAAGGAAGTCCAGTGACACTAACATGTTTTGACTACGCCAAGTGTGACTCTGGAGGGCAGTTGCTTTACCTGAATCCATTAAGAGTCAAGCTGGAGAGAGACAGATATTATCCTTACCTTCAGATGTCGGACTCTGGGGTTTCTGCTGATTTCAGCATCACAGAATTTCAGTCGCGCAGGAACACAGTGGATACAGGCGCTTACACAAACCTTTACAGGAGGGAAGATTTTCCAGAGTGCATACATGCCTCGAACTCAGAATCTTTTACAAATTCACTTACCTTCAAAACTTTTGTGAGTGAAAGAGAGGTGAGCTGCAGCTAATTTCATCTTGGTAGAGACTTGAGGTAATGTATTCCATCGCCTGCTTCATTTGAGTGGAAGGAACGAAGCAAGCAAATCCATCGACGTGCAAGGTTAATAATTTATAATGCCACACAAAGCTGTAGATAAGCAAGCAGCAGGATCTGGATCAGGAGCAATGTCTGAACCCAAACAAAGCCCCGTTACTCAGCTCAAGAAGGTTTGATGTCAATGCAGCAACTTGGAGATGGGTACTGATTGCGAAGAGCCAGTTCTTTCTGAGAAAGAACGTCGGTCTTATTCCATGAGGAATTTGAGGATGTTCGAGATTCGGGATTGTGTATGCACACACATGCACACCACACCCACATATCACACCACACACACACACCACACACACACCACACACACATGTCACACCACACACACATGTCACACCACACACACATGTCACATCACACACATATCACACCACACATATATATCACACCACATACATATATCACACCAAACACACATATTACACCACACACCACACACACATATCACACCACACACACACACCACACACACATGTCACACCACACACACATGTCACACCACACACACATGTCACACCACACACATATCACACCACACATATATATCACACCACATACATATATCACACCACACACACATATTACACCACACACACATTTCACACCACACACACATATCACACCACACACACGTCACACCACATACACATATCACACCACACACACATATCACACCACACACACATATCACACCACACATATATATCACACCACATACATATATCACACCACACACACATATTACACCACGCACACACACACACACACACACACACACATATACACACATATACACACAGGTGGGTTGATGGCAGACAAATAGGAAAGGTGAGAAGGTCAGCCAATTGGAAACGTTCAGTTCAAAGAAGAAGCAACAGAACATCGATCCAAACACTAGCCACTTATTGCTAGAATGCCTGTCTGATTTTTGGTGGTGCGTGAAGGCGAAAGCCAGATGGTTGAGACTCACTATGACTAAGGTGAAGACTAGGAAATTGAAGTTCACCTTGAAGAACAACACAATGTTTGGACATTTACCGTAGAGATAAGTAAGGACTCCAACCCATTATGCCACAGTGAGGTGAACTTAGAGAGTCATAATCTCTCTGCATATAAACAGAATAAGCAGTTATGACAAAAATCTTACTTAGTAATCATATGACAGACAAGAAAAGCCACCTGATGCTTTACTGGGGTTCACCTAGTGCCTTAAGCCACACTGATCATGAAGTCTCCCAAGTTTCATTGCAGACTGTACAGCATTAGTTGGCCTCAGTTGAAGTGATGATAAGGAGTGTCTAATTAGCCTCAGGCTAACCCCATGGTGCCTCTGAGTTAGAAAGTCACAGGTTCAAGTCCCACAAAGACTTGAGCACAAAATCCAGACTGACCTTCCAGTGCAGAACTAAGCAACTTCTACCTTCTGGATGAGACATTGAACTGAGACCCTTTCTACCCTCTCATGTGGATGTAAAAGACCCCAGTGCACTATTTTGAAGATGAGCATGGGAGTTATCCCCAGTGTCCTGACCAATATTTATCCTTCAATTTGTATCACCAGGATAGATGATCTGGTCCTTATCATATTGCTGTTTGTGGGAACTTGCTGTGTGCAAATTGATTGACATTACAAAAGTGACCACACTTCAAAAAGTACTTAATTGGCTGTAAAGCATTTTGGGACATCCTGAAGACATGAAAGTTACTATATAAATGCAAGTCTTTTTTTTTGGTGATCCTGGACTAGGGAGGGGAAAATGGTTTTGCTCTCCAGACTTGATTAGATATGCAAAGATGCCAGGACTCTCACTCAACTGTGATGGTTGCTGGCTTCAAATGGGTGGTCACGACACAAAATACGAATAAGGACTAATTCAGTGAGGTGCTGGATGTCTGCGAAAAGTCAATGCCTTCAGGAGAGGAAGGGAGGACTAAACGTTAGCAAGGACAGGAACACCCCTTGAATGGCATGAGACAAATGAATTTCTGGATAAACCGCACAGCTTATCGTTCTTAAAAGTGCTGTCACATCGATGACTAGACAGTATCAGTACCAGAGTCTGTGTTGGTGGATAGAGAAGGGAGAATGAATGGTGTGTTCTTCAAATCACAACACACCCACAGGCTATTTGCAAAGAATTTTGAGGGGCCTTTGCTGGGTAGGCCATGACTTTGTCCAATATGTTATTTTTTTTGCGTTGGACACTCACTGCAGTTGGGTGTTTTATATTGATGTAGCGGGTACAGTGAAACCTGTTCCCAATTTTGATATTAAAGTATTTTAAACTTACCCATGATCACTGCTGCAGCAAATTAATGTGACTGGAACGTACACCCCTCTCACTTTAATTCCTGGAGACTTATCAACAATGTGGCAGGACTCCACCCTGGTGAAACCTCACCATTCAAAACGATACCATTTTTAAGCTTGCCCCATCCCAAGCACGGCTGGCTGGATCATTTAGGCAACCTTCTCATGTTCCACAGAGGCTCACAGCATTTTGTGTGCCCAGGTCGAAGAAAACGGTAAAAACTGGGAAATAAGAGTACTGGTCCGAACTGCTCTTGTATCCCTTAAAATGGAACACCAGTAAAAAACTGGGAAATAAGAGTACTGGTCCGAACTGCTCTTGTATCCCTTAAAATGGAACACCAGTAAAAAACTGGGAAATAAGAGTACTGGTCCGAACTGCTCTTGTCTCCCTTAAAATGGAACACCAGTAAAAACTGGGAAATAAGAGTACTGGTCCGAACTGTTTTTTTTCCTTCTGGGCGGTGGGGAGGTGGGGGAAAGGAAAGTTTCTCCGCTCTGTGCTAAATTTCTTCCATTTGGTCTTAAAAGTTCTTGTAAGATTGTAGAAAGAAGAATGGGGGTAAAAACCATTCAGCCCTGGAAAGAGGTGGAGAAGGTGCGATGAGTTTTTGTAATGTTATATCACACGTGCAATTCCTTTCACAAGTTTCACACGATTATAACTAAGGGGTTCCTAGACCAATTGCTGGGATGCTATGCAGAAGGGAACAAGAAACTCAACTTTGTCATTGCAAAACAAGATAAGTCATGTCCCGTAGTTGTGAGGTAAAGTAAAACTGACCTAACCGTGCGTTTTATCACTGCCGTGATACCAGCCCCCTCAAGTGACCGTACATTTTCCTGTCATTAACTAGAGAGCCACCTGGCTTAGAATTCACATTACTGTAAAACATAAAGAGAGAAAATAGCCTGTAGGGTGGACACAGCATCCGTGGAGAGTTAATGTTTCAGATCGTCAGTGGGAGAAACTTTTCTGTCTCTATTTCAGATTTCCACCTTCTGCCATATTTTATTTTTATTTCACTGTAAAATACTCAAACCGATGTACATAAAATTTTATTCTTACCAAAATTATTTTTTAACAATGTTAAAAAGTTTTATATATATTTTGTATATTTTTTTAAGCGACTGCCTCCTCTTTTGGTCAGGTGTTTTTCTATAAATAAAATGGATTGATTTATTTTATACGCATCTATTTTTTGTGACCCTTTTATTTAAAAAAAAAATGCGTTTCACTCTCTTTTAAATCAACAGTTTACTTCGTGTAGGATTGTGACTGACTGGATTAAGCAATTGCATTTGTAGGCCAGGTTGTTTGGCATCAACAATGATCACACCATGAAATTCATGCTTACGCTGTTAGCTATGGGTCCTTACTTACTGAGGTGAGTTGAATGAGTAATTAATGTGAGAATCCAGCAAGCTCTTAAAAATAATGGGAACAGGAAGTGCGAGAAGCCATTTCCGCCCGGAACAGCAACCAACCAGCAAATTCTAGAGATTTTCAACTCACCTACCCATCAAAGGGAGGTGGTGGCATAGTGGTCTTATCACTAGGCTAGTATTCCAGAAAATCCAGGGTGGAGCTCTGGGAACCTGGGTTTCAATCCCTCCATGGTGTGAAATTTGAATTCGATTAATAAATCTGGAATTAAGTCCAATGATGACCAGGCCGTTGTTGTAAAAACCCATCTGGTTCACTAATGTCCCCTTTATCTGCCATCCTTATCTAGCCTGCATGTGATTCCAGGCCCACAGCAATGTGGTTGACTCTTAACTGTTCCCCCAATTAGGGATGATGGACAATAAATAGCCAGTAATGCCCACAATCCCATGAACAAATAAAATCAATCCTGCTCTGCTGTTCAGTAAGATCATGGCTGATCTGATTGCGACCTCAACTTCACATTAATCCGATTGCCTTTCACCCCCTTGTTTATCAAGAAGCTATCTAGCTCTGCCTTAAAAATATTCAAGGACCCTGTTTCCACCACCGATTGAGAAAGCGAGGTCCAAAGACTCACCACTCTCTGAAAAAAGTTCTCTTCTCTGTCCTAAACATGCGACCTCTTATTTCTAAACAGTGACCCGTTGTTCTAGATTCTCCCACAAGAGGAAATATCCTTTCCACACTCACTCTGTCAAGACCCCTCAGGATCTTATATGTTTCAATCAAGTCACCTCTTACTCTTTTAAATTCCAGTGGATACAAACCTAACCTGTCCAACCTTTTCTCAGAACAGAACCACCCATTCCTGGTATAAAAACAAAAAACTGCGGATGCTGGAAATCCAAAACAAAAACAGAATTACCTGGAAAAACTCAGCAGGTCTGGCAGCATCAGCGGAGAAGAAAAGAGTTGACGTTTCGAGTCCAATGACCCTTCAACTGTTCTTTTGAAGGGTCATTGGACTCGAAACGTCAACTCTTTTCTTCTCCACCGATGCTGCCAGACCTGCTGAGTTATTCCTGGTATTAGTCTAGTAAACCTTTTCTGAACTGTTTCCCACGGATTTACATCCTTCCTTAAATACACAATACTCCAGAGGTGGTCTCACCAATGCCCTGTATAACTGAAGCATGGCCTCTCTACTTTTGTATTCAATTCCCCTCACAATAAATGATAACATTCTATTAGCTTTCCTAATTACTTGCTGTACCTGCACACTAACCTTTTGTGATTCATGCACTAGGACACCCAGATCCCTTTGCATCTCAGAGCTCTGTAATCTTTCACCATTTAGATAACAAGCTCCTTTTTCCCTTCCTGTCAAAATCAACAATTTCACATTTTCGCACAGTATACTCCATTTGCCAGACCTTTGCCCACTCACTTAACCTATCTATACCCCTTTGTAGCCTCTGTACGTCCTCTTCACAGCTTTCCTACCTATTTTTGTCTCATCAGCAAATTTAACAACCATAACTTCAGTCCCTTAATACAAGTCATTTATATAATTCGTAAAAAGCTGAGGCCCCAGCGCTGGTCCCTGTGATTACACCATGTGTCACATCCTGCTAACCAGAAAGTGACCCGTTTATGCCTACTCTGTTGCTATAATTGTACAGGGTTTTGGTGAGACCAAATCTGGAGTACTGTGTGCAGTTTGGTCTCCATATTTAAGGAAGGATATACTTGTATTGGAGGTGGCACAGCCACCACGGTTCATTAGATTGATCCCTGGGATGAGAGGATTGTCCAATGATGAGAGGCAGAGTAAATTAGGTCAATATTCTATGGAGTTTAGAATTAAAATTCCCAATGGGCTTGACAGGGTACACGGAGGGATTGTTTCCACTAACTGGGGAATCTAGAACACAGGGGCACAGTCTCTGGATAAGTGGTCAATCACTTTAGAACTGGGGTGAAATTTCCACACTTTAAAGGATCGTCAATCTTTGGAATTTTCTACCCCGGTTATGGATGCTCCATCATTTAATCTATTTAACATTGGGAATAGATAGATTTTTGGTCTCTCAGGCAGGCCAGGGATATGGGGAGTTTTTTAAAATTCATTTATGGGATGTAGGCATCACTGGCTATAGGCCAGCATTTATTGCCCATCCCTAATTAGCCTTGTTCAGCGGGCATTTAAGCGTCAACCACACTGCTTTGGGTCTGGAGTCACATGTAGGCCAGACCAGGTAAGGCAGATTTCCTTCCCTCAAGGGGCATTAGTGAACCAGATGTGTTTTTACAACAGTCGGCAATGGTTTCATGTTCATCACTAGACTTCTTAATTCCAGATTTTTATTGAGTTCAAGTTCCACCATCTGCCCTGGCAGGATTCGAACCCGGGTCCCCAGAGCATTACCCTGGGTCTCTGGATTACTGGTCCAGCGACAATACCACTTTGCCACCACCTGCCCCTAAAGTGATTGGGTTGGTGGAGTTCGTGGAGGCAAAAGATTAGCCATTGAACGGCTGAGCAGTTTCGACAGGTTGCATGGTTTACTCTGGTTCCCTTTTTGTTATGTTTTGGTAACAGATGTTGGTGTTGGTGTAGTTAGATAGTTTGGCTCCTCAATTAGGGAGGGAGAAACGGCCAACAGCCAGCTTCTCCCGTTGGAGAGGGGAAGTCGGTTGAACAATGGTCAAATCGATCACCAGCACTCACTTCCTGGACTCACAAACAAGGAGCAGTCACTTTGTCGAGGTATTGCACATCAGTAAGATTCCTACAGAGAGCCGTCCGGATGGGAGTGCCCCCTTTCAGCGAAGGCAGTGGTGGGTTGGGGGGGATAATCGTGAGGCTGTAACGAATGCTCCATTCACTTGGAGTCAGGTACAATCGCTCATTCAATGGGGAACCCAGTTCCCACCCACATGCAGCTTCAATAAAAATTCAGAGAACTAGGCTTCTTTATCACACAAGAAACAGGAGCAGAATAGACCATAAAGCTCCTCGCCCTTGTCGCACCAGACAATGAGATGATGGCTGACCTGCTGGGCTGGATTTTCACCTCGGGTGTGGGAAACGGGAATTGGGCCTGTTTCCAGGTCCCAATCCCGTCCCTGGCAGGATAACTGTCACTCATTGGGAAACACCCCCGTTAATTGGCATGAAGGTGGGTTCCCTGTCCAATGAAGGGCGGTTGGCAGGCTTTTGAAACCAGAAGGCCATTCAGAGGCCCACTAAGAGCTGGAGAGGAGCAGCAGGCTGCAGTAGAGGGTAAGTGACTGAGAGGGTGCTTCATCATGGAGGTGCCCTCTCAGCAACAGTATTTAAAATTAATAAAAAAAACAGGAACAGCAACGAGTTCACCAATGTGGCGGGTTGGGGGGGGAGGGTGGTGTTAGAATCCCCCTAAGGGGTGGACTTTGGCTGCATCCCCATCCAGGCCCCAGATAGGTGGGGGGAGGTGGTGGCTGAAGGCCTGCCTGGACCTCTGGCTCCCCCGGCCTGCTGCTAGGTACTTACCTCCAGGCGCCTTAAACAGGTTAGGAAACTGGAGGCCAACTGGAAAATCCCAGTCAGCCTCCATTAGCTAAAGTTAACTTTAGGTTCTTGATGAGCCGAATTAGTTACTTGCTTCGTGGGAGCTAGCAGCCCCGCCAGCCCCAAACTGACCTCAGTAAAGGGTGAGGGGAAACCAGCACATCAGCTGCTGCCAGTGTTTACGTGCCTCATCTGCCACCATTCCTGACTGGAGCCCGGAATTTTAGCCTCCTACCTCTACTCCACTTTCCACCCTACGCCCATATCCCCATGTCCAGAAATCTATGGCTCTCAGTCTTGAATGAACTCACACAGACTGAGCACCCACAGCCCTTAGAGAATTCCAATGATTCCCAAACCCGCTAGGAGTCAAGAAATTTCTCCTCCTCCTCCTCAGCCACGTTTCCCAATGGCTGACCCGGAGTATCACCCGGTTGGGATAAGTGTTCTCTGGTTCAGTGGAGCTGGTGGTAATTGGTCACCCGCCTTTGCCCCTTTCTGACACGGCGTGCTTGGCCAGTTTCCCTGGGCAACTGCCAGGCGCAGGCGACCTGGATCTCCAGAGGTCTAACGGTGCTGCGTTTGTTGTGATGGGCCAGGTGGGAAGCCTCACCCGCGAGGCACTCGAAAATATCGCTCACGACCGAGTTCATGATGCTCACGGCCTCGGAGCAGATGCCGGTGTCGGGGTGAATCTGCTTCATCGCTTTGTAGATGTCGATGGGGTAACTCTCCTTCCTCAACCACTTGCCGCTCTTTGCTGCCGGTTTCTTATAAGGCTTTCTTGGCTCCCTTCCTGGGAGCTGGTTTCTCCTCATCAACCATCTTCAGTTTCAGGCACAGAAATCAAGAAAATGCAGATAATTTGGGTTGCAGCCAATGTTGTGTACAGGCCGAACATGAGACCTAAAAACGGGTAAGAATTTTAAACCACGTGCACGTGTGTATTCAGAAATGAGACTGTGCCATCTTTTTAAGTGTGCAGTGTTTTGTACAAGGGCTTTCAATGCTGGAGAGCTCTCATCTGTTGTGCACAGGCTGTACTTGGGTGGGCGCCAAGATGAAACTCTTGTTAGTACGCACGATAAGTTTATCTCTTTCTAGTCAGAGGAAGCTCATCTCCCTCTGGACTTTTGACATTCTCGCCCAAATATTTGACACACACACAGCCAAATTCATCAGGGCAATAAGATTAGAGGCTCCTCCACACACTCCTACTGACACAGATATGGCGCGAAAGGAGACCATGTCCAGAGAAAATCATGTATACTGGTGCTTCTGGCCAGACACAAAGAAGAGAAGTGTCATAGGTTCAAGGTGAGGGGCAGGAGGTTTATGGGGGATGTGATGAAAAACTTTTTTACCCAGAGGGTGGTGACGGTCTGGAATGCACTGCCTGGGAGGGTGGTGGAGGCGGGTTGCCTCACATCCTTTAGAAAGTACCTGGATGAGCACTTGGCACGTCATAACATTCAAGGCTATGGGCCAAGTGCTGGTAAATGGGATTAGGTAGGTAGGTCGGGTGTTTCTCACGTGTCGGTGCAGACTCGATGGGCCGAAGGGCCTCTTCTGCACTGTGCGATTCTGTGATCCTGTGTCCAAATCTCATCTCTGACCCAGCGCCACGGTTGCAATAGCATTAGTCAACCTCCCGTGGCATTGCACCTGGGGAGTCAAAACCACAGGTCATCTTCAGGTGAACTGAGGTTAATTGGATCGGGGGCACACAGGACTAATTCAGCCCCCATTTTACAGCCATACATATTTCCTATTATAAATTCCTATCTCCACATTAATAATTACAGCTGCCCAAGTAAGCTTGGTAAACATGCTTCCAATGATGCCACTGCAGTTTAACTGTTCGAGTCCTAGGCAATGTGGTGTTGTGATGGGGTCATTAATAACTTGAATTCATCCAGCTCCTTGAAATGCAGCAAACCTTCCCATTACACTTCACAGGAGTGTTATCAAGCAAACGTTGACACGTGAGGGGAACATTAGGAATGATGACCAAAAGCTTCTCTGACAGAAGAAATTCCTTCTCATCTCCATCTTAAATGGGAAACCCCTCATTTTTAAACTGTGTTCCCTAGTACTAGATTCCCCCATGAGGGGAAGCACCCCCTCAGCATCTACCCTGTCTAGCCCCCCTCAGAATTTTGTATGTTTCAATAAGATCACCTCGCATTCTTCTAAACTCCAATGAGTATGGACCAAACCTGTTCAATCTTTCTTCATAAGACAACCCTTCACTCCATGGAATCAGCCAAGTGAACCTTCTCTGAACTCCTTCCAATGCAAGTATATCCCTCCTTAAGTAAAGAGACTAAAACTGTACACAGTACTCAGGGTGTGGTCTCATCAATGCCCTGTACAGTTGTTACAAGACTTCCCTACTTTTATACTACATTCCCCTTGCAATAAAGGCCAAAATTCTATTTTCCTTCTTAATACTTGCTGTACCTGCATGTTAACTTTTTGTGATTCATGTACAAACTATCCAGGTCCCTCTGTACCACAGTATTTTTCATCCTCCCTCTCCATTTAAATAATATTTTGCTTCTCTATTCTTCCTGCCAAAGTGAACAACCTCACATTTTCCCACATTATGCTAAATATTTGCCCACTCACTCAAGCTATCTATATCCCTTTGCAGGTAGAGGGGCTTAGAGCAAGAATTCCAGAACTCAGGGCTTAGGCAGCTGAAGGCAGAGCCACCAATGGTGGAGCGATTAAAATCGAGGATGGTGCAAGAGGCCAGAATTAGAGGGACGTAAATATCTCCAAGCGTTGTGGGGCTGGAGGAGATTCCAGGGATAGGCCATGGAGGGATTTGGATCCAAGGATGAGACTTTTAAAATTGAGGCATTGCCAATGTAGGTGAGTGAGTGATGGACGAACAGGACACGGTGAGAGTTACAATGGTTGTGGGATTGTAAACCCAATTCCTTGGGGGTTGAGAGTTTTTCCACCTGTGCATAGGGACACACCTCAGAAAGGGAGCTAAAGGTTACCTCAGTCTCCGATGGGTACAGAGTAACGGCATCAATTTGAACCAGAGATCCAGTGATGGTTCCCAACCTCTAGCGATGTACGTTGCAGGGAATTGTGGCAGGCGAGACCGATCTGTGTTTCCTCTGTATTGAGAGGATGTTCCTCCTGCATCAGGATTCCCTGGAGCCTGCCTCCCCCCAGCAAAGAGGGCAAGGTGCATATTGACAAATACACAGGCGGAAAACGACTTTCAACGCATTTTTATACCGTATGGAGCCTCTGTTTAAACAATAATATCAACAAACAAAAAAAACAATTCCGTAACAAGGATTCTCAGAACGTTTCCAAAGTGTAACTCATTTTGTTTCCATTCAAACATCAGGTTAGAGAAAACAGTAAAAGTTAATTCCCCCTTTGAAGGGATTGACTGGTTCGCTCCCACACGACATCCGAATCGCCGCTATACATCTTTGAGCCTGGATACTGAGCGTCAGTAGGCCATTCGACCGGGGTGGGGTAGGACTGTCACAGCCCCGCCTGAGCACATTCTCAATCGATATATGAGCTCAAGCGTTTCCGGTCAGGAATCACCGGTGACCAATCAGAAACCACAAAGCAATTTTACCCTTCCAGAACCCAGGGAAACTGCTGTCCCATCTCACTCCTCCGCCCCACCCCCACCCCCACCCTTACAGGGCCAAGATCACCTGTTGGCCTTCCTAAAGTGTACAGCTCAGCGAACTGACCAAGGGGGAACTCACGCAGCCAGCGAGGGGGCAGTTAAACATCTGCACGGTCAAGGGAACAATTCACAGCAATGAATGCTCGAATGGCATAATGTCCACTGGCTCGCTGGCTACAGAACAACAAGGCCCAGACCTGCCTTGACCAATCACTGGCACAACGACGCTGAATTTAAATGGGGGTGGCTGGGAGAATATGGCACATACGACCCCCAACAATGGGTGGTAAACCCTGGGGGAGTCCGGGGACCTGTTTGAGCCTCCCTGCCGTAAATTTTCTCAGAGTCCCGCTGGAACTCGATCGGATCCAACACAAGGCCAGCGGGCGGGAGTGGGGATTCAGGATGGGCCTCATCCGAGGATGTGTGGGAAGAGTCAGAGTGGGGTGGGGGAGAAGGCTTCATGAGGTAATCGGTGAGTGGGGTGGGAGCCCGGCCCCATGAATGCCCAAGGCCTTTCTGTCAGGCCTGGGTAAGCACTTACCGAATCTAAGATTAAACTTATCTACTGGGGCCTCGTCCAACCCGTGGACCCGCCTCCCGACAGACCGAACCTGACGGAGAAACTGGCACTGCTTCCCTCTCCCCCACTCCAGCCTCGATGTAACGGCGCTGGGATAGGACCTTATCTCTAAAGACCCCACAAACCTCCTGTGGATATCCCTCTCATGATCGGGGCAGGGACGGAATGTAGCTGGATCAGAGCGGGAATCAGAGACTGCCCCCATTTTAACTGTTGTTTCTCCTCCCCTTACACCCACACAACCACCCCCCCACCCACAATCCTGGTTTCTGCCAGGCAAGAGGAGTTAAACTGGGGCCAATGGAGTCCTGACCTTGGTCAGCCAACTCCCAACAGTGGAGACAGATAAGTGACTGGCTTATCCTTATGGCTGACTGCAAAGGGCCGAGGGTAAAATGCTCTCTTTACCCTCATCCTTGTTTGTTTGAAATGAGGTGGAGAAGAGCTATGGAGGCCGAGTTATAAAAATGAACAACAATTTGTTATTCTATAGCACCTTTTGGTTCTTGGGCTTCAAAGCCAATGATTGGTCTAGGGCACTGTGGTGCCTATCGCGCTCATTCATCTACCTATGACCTTTGGAAGCCATTTTGATTTCCTTTGGTGTTCTGCTGCTAATATATTTTTATTCAGACTGATGGCGGAGCTTGATGGGGACGTATAAAAGTCAGCCCCGTTGGGAGGGAATGTCCAAGTTGCAAACTTTCAGAGCTGAAAGCACCCCAAAAATGTAGACTTTTCCCTTATCTCGCTTGAAGCTAAGGTCTCATTCCAGCACCAGCACTGGGGCTGGCTCTACCTCCCAGGTGGGGTCCTTAGTCAACTGAGAAAGCAGAGCTCCATCCAGTGGGAGCTGAGATAAGCAACATTTAATGTTCAGCACAGTGTATCTTCTCGATTCTTAACTGTGGGATAAAAAGCGTCAGCGGAAAGGCCATTTGGCTCATTTAAGATCTTCCCTCTTGTAACCTCACTCTCCAATTATAAAATCCAATTGCAATCGGACTGCTACTGTTTTGATTACATTGTCCAGAAAGGCTCATCAGTGACCACATTTCTCCCAACAATCGTCCTATATTCCAAACTCCACAGGCCTGACCTTCTTGGCTAGCCGTGAGATATCAGTCTGGGCTTAACTTCTGGACACCAATTAGTACTTTCTTTCCTGAAGTTAGGGACACTTTCCTCATAGAGCTAAACTGTGAAAAATAAAAAAAGATAGGCTTATTTCATTTTTCCTCACAATCAACCTTAGTTTTTAAACGTTGACCTTTGGAAGCCTCCCTGACCAGAGAGGGTAACCTGCTAAATGTATTTACGATCCCTCCCCTGTATTGTTAAGATAAACGTCAATATGTTTAAGGGAGCCACACGTCTTCCATGATGGCATAGGCTGGAAATTAGAAGAGGGAGGGTTTGGCTCAGTGCTGGCACTCTCACCTCTGAGTCAGAAGATTATAGATTCAAGCCCCACTGGTGTCTGTTGGCACCGTCGAGGCCTTCCATGCTCACCGCGGGGACTAGGGCACTTCCAGACCCTTTTGATCACATTTTGATTTAATGTTGGTAAGTTTCCTTGGAATTTTGTCTTTGTTTTTGCAGTTTCCCTTTCACTGGGCTGCCTTTCACTTTTATCCCCGATTTTGCTAATCTAGTTTAATTGTTTGACTCAGAAGAGTTACAGAGACGTGAGCACGTGATCCAACCCAGGCGCTGTCCTTTGGATGTGATGTTAAACCTGCCCTCTCAGGTGGATGCAATATTTGAAGAAGAGGCGCCAGGTGAAGAAGAGCAGGGGACTCCCCTCAAGCTCCTGAACATTTTTCCCTTGACCGATACCTTTCTTGGCCACCCGAGAGGGGCAGACAGGGCCTTGACTTTGCATCACATCCAGTGGGTGACAGCTCCGACAGCATTTTGAATAACGTGCTGAGTAGAATAGTGGAAATAAAGACGTTAGTTGCATTGGAAGTGCGGTTGGAACACCAAAGGAATGATGAGCTAGGATTGTTCTTTGGTACTTATGAAAGCAGATTAAGAATTAGTTGGAAGTTCCTTCCTCTGATCCCCAAGTGTCCCGTGACTCTTCACTTTCCCTCTTCTCTCTTGTCACACGGTGGATCCTTGTCACATGATCAGCCTCATAAAGCAGCTCCCAGGTACAGTCCTCCATGCTTTGCGATGTAGAAGGCCCTTTGGCCTCACTCTTCGTCAGTCCGGCGAACGAAATGAGATAACTCTGGGCCCCTTCCAGTTTACACGGCTCCTCCTTCACCATGCACTTCACTGGGAAATAGCGCTCAATTATAGACAGACCCAAGTCCACTGCAGTTTCCTCCTGATCTAGCGTCTAAAGTGCATAAAATGAAAGGCCCTCATCAGTCAATGCATCTGTTAGTATAAAAAAAAATCAGCAAGCAAGGGTTTCTTCATTTGTAAAGTGGGTAAATGTTGAGTCATACAAATGGAGAAAGAACTGGGGTCGATCTCTGCTTTGTGCGGCATTAGCTGAACTCAGGTACAGGGGCATTGGAATTAGTGACCCCTTTCCTCCCTGGGTTAGAGAGACTTTGGCAAGAGCTCCCACTCACCAGGCACTATCCAACAAACCTTATGGAAACCTCTCATCTGGAGTAAAATGGATCAAGCTCGCTGTAACATAATCCGGAGATTAATGAAACAACTCGTTAAACCACTGCAGAGCATGTCCAGAATCAACCATGTCACGTGGATTGGAGTCAGATCTGGGGGCTAAGTGGGTTCTCCATTTCCTAAAGGATATTACCACAACAAGTTGCGCTAACATAGCACTTTTAATGTGGTTAAAAGCATTCATAGGAGGATGATCAAACAATACTTGACACCAAGTCACATAAGGAGATATTAAGAGGGGTGTCCAAAAGCTTAGTCAAGAAGGGAGGGTTTAAGGGGCATCTTAAAGGAGAGAGACACACACCTAGACACACACACACATGCAGACACACAGACATGCACGCACATGCAGAATCACACACACAGGCACACACACGCAGGCATACACACGCAGGCACACACACGCAGACATGCACATGCATGCGCGCACATGCAGACATGCGCACGCGCTCACACAGCTGGAGAGGTTTAGAGAGGGAATTCCAGAGCTTAGGGCTTAGATAGCTAAAACCCATCAATGACAGGACAAAGAAAATCAGGGATTTGCAAGGGGCCAGGACTGGAAGAGACTGAGGTGTGGGAGGGTTGTAGGGCTGGAAGAGGTTACAGAAATTGGGGAGCAGCGGGGCCGTGGAGGGATTCGAAATCGGGGATGAGAATTTTAAGATTGAGGCATTGCCAGATCAGGACCCCATCTAGATCAACAAGCACAGGGGTAACGGGGCAGGGCTTGGTGTGGTCTTTTGTATTAAACGTTAAACCAAGGCCCCATCTATGTTCTCGGGTGGAATTATTTCGAAGAAGAACGGGGTAGTTATCCCTGGTGTCCTGACCAATGATTACCTCTCAATCAACATCACACTAGAATATATAAAAATGGTAAAAAAAATTCTTAAGAATAAAATAAAACTAGAATACATAAAAACAATAATTATAATTCTTGGAATAAAATAAAATAGAATGTATAAAAACAATGGGAAAAGAATCTTAAGAATAAAATAAAACTAGAATATATAAAAACCAAAGAACCATAGAAAAGTTACAGCACAGAAGGAGGCCATTCGGTCTATCTTGTCCATGCCAGCCCAAGGACACCCAGGTGCCCTTTCTAATCCCACCTTCCTGCACCCGGCCCATAGCCCTGCAGCTTACAGCACTTTAGGTGCAGATCCAGGTACTTTTTAAAAGAGTTTAAAATTTCTGCCTCTACCACCAACGTGGGCAGCGAATTCCAGACACCCACAACCCTCTGCACAAAAAAGTTCTTCCTCATGTCCCCCCTACACCTTCTGCCATTTATCTTGAATCTATGTCCCCTGGTTCTAGAATTCTCCATCAAGGGAAACAATTTTATTCTGTCCACTCTATCTATTCCCCTCATAAACAATAAAACAATAGGAAAAAATCTTAAGAATAAAATAAAACTAGAATATATAAAAATAATAGGAAAAAACCTTAAGAATAAAATAAAACTAGAATATATAAAAATAGGAAAAAATCTTAAGAATAAAATAAAACTAGAATATATAAAAACAATAGGAAAAAACCTTAAGAATAAAATAAAACTAGAATATATAAAAATAATAGGAAAAAACCTTAAGAATAAAATAAAACTAGAATATATAAAAATAGGAAAAAATCTTAAGAATAAAATAAAACTAGAATATATAAAAACAATAGGAAAAAATCTTAAGAATAAAATAAAACTAGAATATATAAAAACAATAGGAAAAAACCTTAAGAATAAAATAAAACTAGAATATATAAAAACAATAGGAAAAACCTGGAATAAAATAAAACTAGAATATAGAAAAACAATAGGAAAAAATCTTAAGAATAAGATAAAACTAGAATATATAAAACAATAGGAAAAAACCTTAAGAATAAAATAAAACTAGAATATACAAAAACAATAGGAAAAAAATCTTGAGAATAAAATAAAACTAGTATAAAAATAGGAAAAAATCTTAAGAATAAAATAAAACTAGAATATATAAAACAATAGGAAAAAACCTTAAGAATAAAATAAAACTAGAATATATAAAAATAGGAAAAAAATCTTGAGAATAAAATAAAACTAGAATATATAAAACAATAGGAAAAAACCTTAAGAATAAAATAAAACTAGTATAAAAATAGGAAAAAATCTTAAGAATAAAATAAAACTAGAATATATAAAAACAATAGGAAAAAAATCTTGAGAATAAAATAAAACTAGAATATATAAAACAATAGGAAAAAACCTTAAGAATAAAATAAAACTAGAATATATAAAAACAATAGGAAAAAAATCTTGAGAATAAAATAAAACTAGAATATATAAAAATAGGAAAAAAATCTTGAGAATAAAATAAAACTAGAATATATAAGACAATAGGAAAAAACCTTAAGAATAAAATAAAACTAGAATATATAAAACAATAGGAAAAAACCTTAAGAATAAAATAAAACTAGAATATATAAAAACAATGGTAAAAATATTCTTAGAATAAAATAAAACTAGAACACTTAATGGTTAAAAATTGTTAGAATAAATTGTCCGTCTATAATTCCATCTAATGCTATAGTGACAATGGGACATTTAAATATTCTATTACAATAGAAGGAAATGCAGCCTGTCAGTTTGGGAGTGAGCTATCCACCTGCAGCGTTGCAATGATCTGTGCGCTGGATCGGAGCTTCTCACTGAGCCAGGTAGCGCTGTCCCGGAGCAAGGCAGCGATCAGCGCCACCTGCTGAGCCATGTCCCGCCCGCAGGCGGGGGCCCCCCGCAGGTACCTGTCCAGCCCATCCAGCAGGACCAGGGAGGGCAGGCTGCCGGGGCTCTCGTGCAAGGACGCCACCGCCCCCAGCAGCTCCTCCGCCGACCTGGGGTAGGCGAACTGGATCCTCCGCAGGCTGCCGGGCTCCAGGCCGAGAAGCGGCCAGGGCAGCGCCTGCACCGGGCTGGGGGCCAGGAAGAGCACCCGCCTGCCCTCTTGGCCAGCGGCTGTGGCTGCTGCCAGGAAGAGGAGGGAGGTTTTGCCCCAGGATTCCTCCCCCAGCAGCAGGCAAGCCCCCAGATCCCTGGTGCCCCAACCCTTGGTCACATCTGTCCTGCTTTCTACACCACTGAATGAATTCAGGACATGCAGTAAAATCTCAACCATCCTCATTCAAAACTGATTCACTTCCTGGTTCACAAGTAGCAATTTCCCGTGGATAGTTGAAATGTATCCAATTTCAAGCTCCCCCCTCCCCCCAATCCCAAATTGGTGTATAAAAGCAAAGGAAATTATCCTAAACTTTTATAAGTCCTCTGGTTGGGTCCAAGTTTGGAATATTGCTCCCTAAATACACTTAAGGATGTAGAGTTGCCAACTCTGAGCATATTTTTGGAAGGCTTCATTACATGGCCCGCCCCACACTACCCCCCATTGGTCGCACAACATGCCTTCCCCAGACAACTGGGAAGCAAAACGGAACTTCATTAGCCAATGGGGTGATGCTTGAGTGTCAATCTGTCTTTCCACGCCCCCATCTCCACTGTATCTGTAAATATGTTCAAATGTTTGAAACTTCTTTTTTAAAAAAATGTAGCTTCCCCTTAAGTTAGGGGTCGCCAAATCCTCCAGGGTCTGCAGGAATTGAAGATTAAGCTGCAAAAATTATCTTAAAAACGTCGTTTTAATTTCCTGAATTGTCCGCTGCAGTGCTCTGGAGATTAACCTCCAGTTCCTGGAGACACCAGGCTAATCCTACAGGACTGGCAACCTTCATTTCAGGGGAAGCAAGATAGGTACATAACGAAAGAAGGATTTGCTAATAGGGTTTAGATGACGTAGTGTGGGAGGAGGCTCATGTGGAGCATTTTTCATAATACTTTCATGGGAAAGCGGCATCACTGGCATATGTTGCTCATCCTTGAACTAAGTGGCTTGCTAGGCCACTTCAGTTAAGAATCAACCACATTGTGGTAAAAGCAAAATACTGCGGATGCTGGAAATCTAGAACAAAAACAAAAATACCTGGAAAAACTCGGCAGGTCTGACAGCATCTGCGGAGAGGAACACAGTTGATGTTTCGAGTCCGTGTGACTCTTCAACAGAACTAAGGAAATAGAGAATAGAGAAAATAGACGGGTCTGGAGTCATATGTAGGCCAGACCAGATAAGGAGGGCAGGTTCCTTGTCTAAAGGACACTTATGAACCAGATGGGTTTTTACGACGATTGGTGATAGTTTCATGGTCAGTTCCAGGTTTTATTAATTGGATTTGAATTGAATGACATGCTCAGAGGTCGTTTAATATGTGGCATGCAGGAAGACACTATTCAGTGAAGATTGCTGGCTGGAGTGAATATTGATCTTAAGAAAGTGTTAGAAACAGCACTGGCGATGGAAAACGCTGTAAGGGATGCACAAGCAATTCAAGGCGGGGCAAAATGTTCTCCTAGTGGGGCCCGAACAGTCAGCCGAAAGTGGAGTGAAAAGCCTGGACTCCATCGCGAAGCTAACCAAAAGATGAGAGGAAGCAGCTTAGCAACTAAATCGAAAAATAACTTTCATCGATGTGGAAACAATCAGTCTTCTAGCGATTGGCAATTTAAAAAAAGTAGAATGTTATTTTTTGTCACAGAAGTGAATACATAATGAGACAATGCAAAGCGAGGCCTCCAAACAACAATCGAAGTCCATTGAAGTCTATAGTGTAGAAGAGCCAGAAACAACCAGTTCTGACATTTATTCATTATTCAACATGAAAGTTGGGAAGACAGAGCCAATATTTGTTACAGTGCAAATGAATGGTAAACTATTAAGAATGAAAGCAGACATGGGTGCTTCTACCACAGTAATAAGAGAACACACTTTCAGATATTTAAATAGAAGTGATCACCAATTAAATTTGGAACGAACATCTGCCAAGTTGAAAACGTTCACAGGTGAGTGATGAAGTGAGTGAGCTTTGCAAAGAAAAGGAGAACCTGTTGAAAGACCTTCACACATGACAAGATTCCCTCAGGTCAAAGTCTGTGCCTCTGAAAAAGTATGAGGAGAAACAGGAAGAATTTAACACCTCTCTGCACAAACTGAAGAACCAGTTGGCAGAGAAGACTCAGCAATGTTTAAGTTCCCAGGAGGAAGCCAACAGATGTAAGAAGGAGACAGAAGAGCTGAAGAATCAGCTAAATGAAGCTAAAGAGTCTTTGAAAGCAAAAGTCGAAGAATTTTCCAAGATGCGAGTAGATAATGAAGTCATGGGTAGCTCAACGACTGAACGAAGACAAGTTGAGACTGCATCTGAGGGAAGTCTGGCCGACAGTGAAGTCAACAAGAAGGCTGAGACTAAACTCTGTGGTAAAAAGAAAGAAGATGCAGAGTTACTGATGAGGCGCCGTGTTCGGACAAGACTGAGCCTGATACTTCCCAATTTGGAGGAGAAGGTAGAGAAAAGTCAAGGGAACCAAAAAGCGACCTCATGATTTGCATCGTCGTGAGTGACAATTTCCTGTTGGAGAAGCAGTGTATGTAAAGAGTATCGGTGGGGGACCGAAGTAGTTACCTGGTAAAGTAAGCTCTGTGACCAGACCATTGTCGTACCATGTGGAAGTGGAAGGCTGGATCACCTGTAAGCATGTGGATCATTTGAGAAAAAGGGAGCTACCCCAACAAAATGATATTCCACCTGTAACCATTACTGAGCCTGTGGTTCCTGTTGAAGTTGCTCAATCAAGGACAGACATGTCAGATGTCTCTGTCAGAGTGGAAGATACTGAACTGCCTGTGCCTAATTAGGTACCTGATGTTAATGTGGTTCCAGAGAATGTGGTTCCTACAAAAGAATCGGAAGTCGTGGAGCTACAACATTCCACACGGATCAGGAAACCACCAGAAAGACTGAACTTGTAATTTCATGACCTGTGTAAATAGTGTAACATCATGAAATAAATAGCTTTATAAATACAAAATGTGCAGAAAAGGTAGAGGAGGAACGTAGTAATTGTAGTTTTGGGAAATGTAGGACTGTAGCTTTAAGAATAATCCTGTGTTGTAAGATCACATGATCTGTGTAAACTAATGTGTTAGCAGCACGGGGAACCTCTACAGTGGAGTTCTTCTTTCGTTATGGAGTTTGATACACACATGTAGTTGCTGCTGCTGCTGTCTTATAAATAAAGTTAAATGTTTCCACTAAGAAAAGTTGTCTGAAGATCAACTCTGTAACAGAAGCCAAGGCTTCGGAGAGAATGCAGAGGACATTTACCAGAATGGTACCAGGGACTTTAGCAATGCGGAGAGACGAGAGAAGCTGGGATTGTTCTCCTGGGGAGATTTAATAGTTCAAAATTATGAAGTATTTTGATTATAGTAAAGAAGGAGAAACTGTATCCACTGGTCAGTAACCAAAAGACACAGATTCAAGGCAAGAGCATCACAGAGGGGATAAGGTTTTTTTTTATACAGTGAGTTGTTATGAACTCAAATGGCCTGCCTGAAAGAGTGATAGGAACAGATTCAAATACAACTTTCAATCAGGAATTTGATATATACCTGAAAAGGAACAATATGCAGGGATATGGGGTAAGAGTAGGGTGGTGGTGGGAGAATAATTAGATAGCTCTTTCACAGAACTAGTTCAGGCATGATGGGCCAAATGGCCTCCTTCTGTCCTGTATTGTTCTAGAAAAGCAGAATTATTTGTTTAAAGATACTGCTGTTCAATGCTTAGTGAAAATTTTCCTTTAGCAAATTCAATTTCTGTACTCTTGCCTCTGACCTATTCAGAACAGCAATCGATGGAGATTGTGGTGTAATGGTAATGTCACTGGACTAGAAATTCAGGGGCCCTGGCTAATGCTCTGGGAACACAGGTTCAAATCCCACCACAGCAGCTGGTGGAATATAAATTTTATCAATAAAGCTATTCTCAGTATTGGTGACCATGACAACTATAATCGATTGTAGTTAAAAAAAATCCCTCTGGTTCACTAATGTCCCTTTGGGGAAGGAAATCTGCCATCCTTACCTGGTCAGGCCTACACGTGACTCCAGACCCACAGCAATGTGGTTGGCTCTTAACTACCCTCTGAAGTGGCCCAGAAAGCCACTCAGTTCAAGGGCAATTAGGGACGGACAACAATTCCTGACCTTGCAACACCCACATCCCATGAAATAATAAAAGGAAAAACAAAGCGTGTAGGATATGGAATGGCAATACGGTCAGGAAAAAGTTGTGATCAAACTGTACAATGTTCTCTGGTAAAACCGTTACACTGAGATGAGAAACATGTGGGACAACACAAGAACTGGATGCAGTATGGACAAGAAACACAAGCGTTCTTCCTGGTTTAAAAGACCAAATAATGAGGGGAAACTTGTGCTTTTCAAGGTGAAGTTAAGTGATCATGTGAGTTAAGGATATGGAAAAAGCAAATCTGGAATATCGGTATAAAGTTAACTGCAAAATTAGGACAAGCAGACACAGATGTAAACTAGTAAAGGATAACTTTAATCCTGGTGTCAGATTTTTTTCTTTGGCTTCTATTTCTAACAATAAAGTGACACTATAATCTAACCCCTTTCAACATAACCCTCTCCATCAAATCCTCCAATCCCTATAGCCACCTCTTTCCTTTTAAACTCCTAAATTCCCCCTTCCACATAAACCCCTTTCTCCAATTCCCCCCTTCTCCATAAACTCCCTTACTCTCTAATCCACCTTCCCTTGAAATAAACTCCCCTGTTCCCCTAAATCCCATTTCCCCATAAACTCCCTAATCCCCCTTTCCCCTAAATTAACTCCCCTCTTCCCAGCTAAATCTCTCCTTTCCATAAACTCTCTCATCCCCTTTTCCCCAAGATAAACCCCCGTTCCCCGAAACCTCCTTTTTCCCCTAAATATCATTTCCCCATAAACTCCCTCTCGAATCCCTTTCCCCCCAAATTAAACTCCCCTGTTCCCCTAAGTCCCTCCTTTCCATAAAATCTCTCACCTCTTTCCCCAAGATAAACTCCCCTGTTCCCCTAAACCTCTTTTCCCCATAAACCCCCTCTAATCCATTTTCCCCAAAATTAACTCACTTGTTCCCCTAAATCCCTTTTGCTCCTAAACTTCTATTTCCACATGAACTTCGATTCCCTTAAATAAATTCCCCTTTGCCCTGCAATTCCCCTTTACACCCCCCTCCCCCTACTCTTGCACCTCCAATCCAGTCCTGAGCACAGAAGCCCCTGCCTCCCACTCTTGAATGAGTCACTGGAGGAGAAGAACACAACTCCCAGAATGCACCGGGAGGGGGGGTGTGGTCGGAAGTTGGCACATGCGCGGTGCGGCCGCGACCCTCCATCCAATCAGCAGGCTGCGGCTGAGGTGACGCGTCACCCGGGCATCGGGTCAGTCTTGAGGAGCCAGATCGTCGCGCGGGGCCGGAGCTGTGTGAAGGGGCTGGGGGGAGACAGCCGCTCCAATTCATTTCGGGATTTTTAAAAAAAAAGTTTTTAAAGTTTAGCTCTATTTAATTTCATTCTCAACTCCTGCCTCCGTTTTTCCGACGTCTCCTTTCTCGCTCCATCTCTCTTCCAATTGCCTGTGCGTTGGTGCAGTTCGCCCGCCGCTGGAAACTCGCTCGCTGATTGGACGGCTTTCGACTCCAACCCGCTCGCTTATTGGACGGCAGTCGCTGCGGACTCGCCGATTGGACGCCGTTGGGCTGAAACGCGCTCGCCGATTGGACGCCGCACGAATCCAACCCGTTCGCTGATTGGAGGCCCGTCGCCGCTGGTTCGCCGATTGGACGCCGGTCTCCGCGAGGGTGCTCGCTGACTGGACAGCGTTCGACTGGAACACGCTCGCTGATTGGACGACGGTCGTTTGGCGGGTACTCGCTGATTGGCCGTGTTAGACCCGCTCTCCGATTGGACCTCGGTAACCGTGAACTCGCTCGCTGATTGGATGGCGGTGCTGATGTCGATGCTGGCGACTTTGGGCCTCTTGCTGTTCCCTCTGAACAGCGCCGTGGAGGTGAAGCGGCCCCAGGGGGTCTCCCTTTCTAGTGAGTAAACGCTCCCCCTCCCCCACCTCCCTTCCCCCTCCCCCACCTCCCTTCCCCCTCCCCCACCTCCCTTCCCCCCCTCCCCCACCTCCCTTCCCCCCCTCCCCCACCTCCCTCCCCCCCTCCCCCACCCCCCCCTCCCCCCCCCCCACCTCCCCCCCCCTCCCCCCCTCCCCCCTCCCCCCCCCCCCCTCCCCCCTCCCCCCCCCCCCCCTCCCCCCTCCCCCTCCCCCCCCCCCCCCCCTCCCCCCCCTCCCCCCTCCCCCCCCCCTCTCCCCCCTCCCCCTCCCCTCCCCCCTCCCCTCCCCTCCCCCTCCCTCCATCCCCTCCCCCTCCCTCCCCCTCCCCCTCCCTCCCCTCCCCCTCCCCTCCCCCTCCCCCTCCCCCTCCCCCTCTCCCTCCCCCTCCCCCTCCCCCTCCCCTCCCTCCCCCTCCCCCTCCCTCCCTCCCCCTCCCCCTCCCTCCCTCCCCCTCCCCCTCCCTCCCTCCCCCTCCCCCTCCCTCCCTCCCCCTCCCTCCCTCCCCCTCCCCCTCCCTCCCTCCCCCTCCCCCTCCCTCCCTCCCCCTCCCCCTCCCTCCCTCCCCCTCCCCCTCCCTCCCTCCCCCTCCCCCTCCCTCCCTCCCCCTCCCTCCCCCTCCCCCTCCCTCCCCCTCCCTCCCCCTCCCCCTCCCTCCCCCTCCCTCCCCCTCCCTCCCCCTCCCGCCCCCTCCCGCCCCCTCCCGCCCCTCCTCCTTCCTCCCTCTCCCCCCCCTCCTCCTTCCTCCCTCTCCCCCCCTCCCCCTCCCTCCCCCTCCCTCCCCCTCCCGCCCCCTCCCGCCCCTCCTCCTTCCTCCCCCTCCCGCCCCTCCTCCTTCCTCCCTCTCCCCCCCTCCTCCTTCCTCCCTCTCCCCCCCTCCTCCTTCCTCCCTCTCCCCCCCTCCTCCTTCCTCCCTCTCCCCCCCCCCTCCTTCCTCCCTCTCCCCCCCCTCCTCCTTCCTCCCTCTCCCCCCCCTCCTCCTTCCTCCCTCTCCCCCCCCTCCTCCTTCCTCCCTCTCCCCCCCCTCCTCCTTCCTCCCTCTCCCCCCCCTCCTCCTTCCTCCCTCTCCCCCCCCCCTCCTCCTTCCTCCCTCTCCCCCCCCTCCTCCTTCCTCCCTCTCCCCCCCCCTCCTCCTTCCTCCCTCTCCCCCCCCTCCTCCTTCCTCCCTCTCCCCCCCCCCCTCCTCCTTCCTCCCTCTCCCCCCCCCTCCTCCTTCCTCCCTCTCCCCCCCCCTCCTCCTTCCTCCCTCTCCCCCCCCCTCCTCCTTCCTCCCTCTCCCCTCCCCTCCTCCTTTCTTTCTCTCTCTCTCTCTCTCTCTCTCTCTCTTCCTCCCCCCCCCCCCCCCCACCCTGGACTATACCCAAGTCCTCCTGGTAGCATCTTTGTAAGTCATTGCACCCTCTCCAGTGTCCCTATATCTTTTTATAATATGGTGACCAGAACCTGTATAGAGTACACTTTAAGCCTGGTCTAACCAAGGTTTGATGCAACCTTAGCATTGTTTTCGATTCTGTCCTTCTAAAAATGAACCTAAAAAGGAGCTTGACTTGTTTTTTTTATATGGCCTTGTTAACTTGTGGTGCAACTTTTAGTGATTGATGTGTTTGGACACGGAGTTCCCTTTGTTCCTCTGCCCCACCTAAACTTTCACTTTCCAAGTAATAACTGACCTCCCTATTCTACCTACCAAATGTATTACCTCACATTTACCTGCATCGAACTTCATTTGCTGGTTATTTACCCATTCTGCAAGTTTATTAATGTCTGCCTATAATTTGTTACAGTCCTCCTCAGTATTGACCATCCACTCCAATTTGATGATGTCCGCAGATTTAGAAATCACGTTTTTGATTCCAAAAGCCACTATTCCAAAGAGGAGCAGGGCAATTCTCCAGGTGTCCTGGCCAATATTTATTCCTGAACTGACATCACTAAAACAGGTTATCTGATCACTGAGTCTGATAAAAGGTCATCGACCTGAACCGTCCATTCTTTCTCTGCCAGACCTGCTGAGTCTTTCAGCATTTTGTGTCTCCATTATCTGGTCTCTATCTCCTTGCAGTTTTGGGACCTTGCCGTATATCAATTGGCTGATGTGGTTCCTTTTGTTATAATAATGACTCCACTTCAAAAATACAATGCCCACCACTTATCATTGTTCAAGCTTATCACTGAGTCGCAGTCTCTTTCAGGCAGATGGCACTAACCATCAGAGATAAAAGCAAAGGACTGCGGATGCTGGAAATCCAAAACAAAAACAAAAATACCTGGAAAAACTCAGCAGGTCTGGCAGCATCGGTGGAGAGGAGCACAGTTGACGTTTCGAGTCCGCATGACTCTAAGGGTCATGCGGTCTCGAAACGTCAACTGTGCTCCTCTCCACCGATGCTGCCAGACCTGCTGAGTTTTTCCAGGTATTTTTGTTTTTATTTTGGCACTAATCATCTGCTGGTACCAGAGGAATCGTGGAATGGTTACAGTACAGGAGGAGGTCGTACATCCCATTGGGTCTGTGTTGGCTCTCTGCAAAAGCAACTCGTTCAGTCTTACTCCTCTGCATTTTCCCTCCAGCCCTGCAAACGCTTTCTCTTCAGAGAATAGTCTTGATTCTCTTTTGAAAACGGCGATTGAATCTACCTCTGCCACAATGTCAGGCGTGCATTCCAGATCCTAACCACCTGCTGAATAATAAAAAAAGGAGTTTTTCCTCGGGCCACGGTGACTTCTTTTGTTATTCGCTTTAAATCAATGCTTGATCCTTCCACGCCAATGGGAACTGTTTCTCCCTGCCTACTCTCCAGACCTTTCCTGATTTTGAACACCTACACGTTACAAAAGTGGTGCTTATTTAAATGTATTAGCTATTTCAGACAGTTCAGTAGGTTGTTCAATAAGCTTGTGCTTTGTAAATGCACTGTATTTACTGATTTATATGTGTGAAAAGCTAATGGATGCATAGCCTTTAAATACTGCAATTGTGAAGTCTGTTCTGTGTCTTAGTAATTGCATTCCAGGTGTGAACAAAACAAGCTCAGGCAACGCTTCCCTTCATCGAATGCATGAAAATAGATTTAGATAGCGGGAGGGGAGAGGTTTAAAATGCATTTAAGTGGAATTTGGGTAAGTCCATGAAAGGAATAGAATATGTGATAGAGTGAAATGAAAAGGTGGGTGTGGAGCATCAACACCATTCAGATGTCAGTTAGGCTGGTGCTGTAAATTCTACATCGCAATTCAGATGAGCTGAATTAAAATTAAAGATCTGTGCGATCCTGATTTTTAACCAATAACTCATCCCTTTCCTTGTAGATCGACACTTCTATGATGAGACCAAACCATTTACATGTTTGGACGGCTCCAAAACCATTCTATTTGACGAGGTGAATGACGACTACTGTGATTGCAAGGATGGCTCGGATGAACCAGGTCAGAATCCTAGCTTGGGAGCTGCTAAGGCTATTTCTTGATTTACCACCAGAGGCAGCACCGCTATTTTTTCGAACAGCGCCCCCCCCCACCACCATCTTTTGGAAACAACTTGTTAAGTGTAAGCAGCAGGCAGCATCTGTGGAGAAAGAACCACCGGGTTAATGTTCCAGGTCATCAGCCTGAAGCATTAACTAAGATTTCAGGGTTCAGGGCCACAGATACCTAAATAGGCACACAAACAAAAATTGCTGGAAAAACTCAGCAGGTCTGACAGCATCTGTGGAGAGAAAGACAGAGTTAACGTTTCGAGTCCGTGTGACTCCTCTTCAGAACTGAAGAAGCAATTTTTGTTTCGGATTTCCAGCATCCGCAGTGTTTTGCTGATCCCTAAATAGGCATTTGACTACTCATGAGTAATTTTAATATGGTTTATTAAGAAACAACTTTTCAGATATGATACTTTTTTTCTGCCTAATTAGTTAATGTATGCAGCCCATGACAGCACTCCGTTCTCTCGTCGAAGTGTTAGGAAACTCTTCCCTCGATCTTCCTCCTCCTCCTCCTCTTGTCTATCTTCCACCTGGAGAAGGCAGCTGCCCAACAAGCACTGTCACTTCACCAGCACCTCAGCCACTCCCCACCGTCAGTATGACACCGATTATACATATCCTTTTTCAGGGGGCTGGTAGCTTACCCAGTGTCAATCATCTGTCTAACTATTCTGACCAATGGATACAGGATAGGCACTCAGAAAGTCAGGCTGGTTACCACCCATCTTGTGGGTAACCCTGCTCGAGGTCAGCTTTTTAGTTTACATCTTGCTGAGGGTCATATCCTGGCCCTTTCTAAACGCTTGCATAGATAGAATGGTGTCTTGCGGACCCCCTTATCAGCTTAGGAATGTCAACATGGCAGCCTGAACTAAGACTGTTCAGAGGTCAAAGTGTTTAGAAATCCTCTTTCCAGAGAGAAAATCAAGGTTGTTTAGCTAATCCCATAAAATCTAGAAAATACCCGTTTATTAAAGACTCCAATTTCTTACATATCTACGTTTCTCTCCCCGCGTCTGCAGCCTGACCTCACGTATTTCCGGCACTTTCTAGCCTTCAAATTTGCAGCGTCTGCAGTGTTTTGCATTCTACTGTATATTTATTTCTTTTTAAAGTGAGATAAAGTTGAAAATAAGAAGGTTATTTTTTTCTGCATTAACCAGGAGGAAGGTTTCATTTCTTGTCTCATCTTCTCGGTTAATGCAGTTGCATTATACTGGCTATGTGCGCTATTTTGTAGTCATTAACCTGTTTAAAATAGGGCCCAAAGGAATTTTCCACAAATATGCTAACTAGTCGTTTGGTAGCACAGAACTTGAGTATTGCTGAAAAAAGAGACGTGTCGAAGCTTTTTGTCTTGCACTCATCAGGACACTTAAGAATAATAATATAGGGGAAAACAACAATTTATACTGTATGAGAAGAGAGTGCTGATTGGTTGGCAAGTGGCCTCTGATTGGTAGAGGCATTGGGATGGAGAATGCACCTGTGATGTTGACTGACAGTTAACTGTCAAGCATTGTTTGAAATTTAAACCAGGCAGCTTGACCCCGATTGGTCAAGGCATTCCCCTGAGGAATGAGTCAGCGAATGGCTGCCACTTATTTTGTTTAGCTGAAACAGGTACAATGTGTGTACATATTCTTTCTGCCTACAAAGAACAGGGCCCCGTGTATTAATATATGTAGCTTCCAGTACACGCAAATGTGCCACACTGTGAGCTCGACTGACAATCTTAAATTGGTTGTCAGCGTAACTCTTAGCACGCTGAGCAACATTTAGCAAATGTCCAATTGCGGAATTGCGTCTAATGTTGGACAATGTGTTTTGAGTTTTGCAAGCACGGGCTGGTTGGGTATGGTCTGTACCTTGCCCGTTGCAAACAGTGGCTGGGACATGCTGTTTGATATGACCTACCAGTCTTAGGGATGTATGGCCTTTGTACCTGGCATCACACTGGCACTGAAATTCATATACCACATCACTCATTTGTGTAAATGTGCAAAGCTTCAACGAGTCTCTTTTTTCAGCAATATGCTAACTAGTGCACTACCAGAGGAAGTATAACTGCACAGGTTTTTATTAGTGAGTTGCAATGCATTGGGCCTTTACCAAAGACAAGACAGGTTTGTTACTTCGTGCTGTGCATTGCTCCTATACTGTGTGCAATTAAAATGTACTCATATCACCAAACTACTCAGATGGCACCGGTTGTAAAACTTTACAAACAGAAATTCTCCTCTCCATTGGTCTATGTAAAAGAGAATTCATGTTTGCCAGTAAAGGAGCCTATGAGAAAAGCTGCCATATCTTACGGAAGGTGAAGAGATTAACATCACTTGGACTGGTAACAATAATTCGGGCAAGTGATTCGTTATTGCTCAAACTGCTGCTGTTACTTCCTTGATGGGGCAGTGATGTCCTTTATGCAAAATTTCATTTCATGGTTGCACTTTAAGTGTTCATTGGATGTCATTGTCAGGTTAACTGATTTGCTCAAATAGTAATTTGTTCCATCTTGACTTAAATCGCCATCTTTTCCTCCCAGGAAACCTGCTTTTGTGCTGTTACCTTTCAAGTCTATGCTGCATTTTTATGTTTTAGCCAAAGGTCAAAAGGGAGCTTTAAGAGGCTGTCACTGCTTAGAAGAACAAATTTAATTTACCCACAAATTTGCAGTTGTATCGACTTTAGACTTAACCTATCGCATGCGGTACTTATGCTATGTTGGCTGAAATAATGGAGGTGCGAGTGATTTTTTTTCTCTGCCTGGTCTTTTGCCTGCAGCGTCTTGAAGTGCTGGCATTTCGCAGCTATAGTGTGCTTCGTATGCAGGAGTTCAACCATATATTTTTGCTGGGATGTTGGTAAGATTGTGGGCCTAGTCAATTGATCACGAGCGATGGGCAATCAGTGCTGTTCACAGAGTCAGGTCACCTATCATGTACTTATGCTGCCACCTACCTATCAGCAGTCCTAACTTCAGAAACGAGCAACATCTAATTAATTCAGTTATTTGGATAATCCAGTAGCAAATTAAGCTATTTTAATAGTGTTGCAGGAGGCTTTGTATACAAGTATTGCGATTTGAATTGACTCTTATTTCAAATTGAGAAGTAAACTGCAAACATACATCTTTACCTCTTTAAAAGAAATGTCACATTCTTGGATCCAGGCCTTGCTGTTTAAAAAGACCCATGAATCTTAAGCACAAATGAGCAACATGGGAACATAGGACTTAGGAGCAAGAGTACAGTGGAACATTTGGCCCTTCGAGCCTGCTCCGCCATTCAAAAAGATCATAGCTGATCTAGCTCAACTCCACTTTCCTGTCTGCCCCACATAACCATTGACTTCCTTGTCGATTTAAAACCTGTCTAACTCAGCCTTGAATAAATTCAGTGACCCAGCCTCCACTGCTCTCTGGGAAAGACAATTTCACATACTAACAGCCCTCTGAGGGAGAGAAAAAAATCTCCTCATCTCAGACTTAAAAGGGACTCCTTTTATTCTTAAACTGTGTCCCCTAGTTCTAGTCTCCACACACACACACACACACACACACCCACCCACCACCCCCCCCCCCCCCCCCCCCCCCCCCCCCCACACCCACCATGAGTCTGTCAGGTCCCCTTGGGATCATAAATGTTTTAATAAGATCACCGGTCATTCTTCCAAGGGGTGTAGGGCCCAGTCTTTTCAACCTTTCTTCACAGGATAAGCCCTTCATACCAGGGCTTAATTTGGTGTTTTTTCTTTCCGTCCAGGGGTTAAAGCTGCTTCTTGCCATTGTGTGGTTGTGGCACTCAATACTGTACTACCTTGCTGCTTCATATAGTATTTTGTTGTGATAGCTCAAAATTCAAATAGTTGTGAACCATTTTAACTGAGATATTGCTTGGCACGTGCCAACTCGTTAGTACTTAGCTCATTCATTCATAATTCTTAATTCTCTTCTGAAATTTTCAGTGTCGACTGTGCAACGTAATAACTGGTGTGCAAGTCGCCTTACATGTTAGAAAAAAAGATTCAAAACGAAAAATTCAACTGTTTCTAGTGCAGAGGAATTGTAGAACTGGGCAGGTGTGTTGATTTGCTCCTGAATGAGGCAAATTAAATTTAAGAGTCTAAGAAATAGGAGCAGGTAATTTGGCCCCTCGAGCTGCTCCCCTGTTCATTCAATCAAAGTTGATCTGCCTCACTGTCCCCTCCTGCTCTATCCCATTAATCCTTTGGTATCCAAAAACCCATCAATCTCTGTCCGGAATATATTCAGAAGACTGAGCATGCACAGCAATCTGGGGTAGAGCCCTTTGAGTGAAGAAATTTCCCCCCCTCCTCAGTCCTAAACGACCGATCCCCTATTTTGAGACGGTGGACCCCCTAGTTTTAGACTCCCCTACCTGTGAAAACATCCTCTCAACATCAACCCTATCAAGTTCCTTAAGGATCTCATGTTTCAATGAGATCATCTCTCGTCCTTCTAAAATCTAGGGATTATAGGCCTAGTCCACTCGAACTTTTCTCATAGGAACCAGTCGAGTGAATCTTTGTCAGATTTGCATGTGGAAATATATCAGCCGTTCCTTCACTGTCACTGGGTCAAAATCCTGGAACTCCCTCCCTAACAGCACTGTGGGTGTACCTACACCACATGGACTGCAACGGTTCAAGAAGGCAGCTCACCACCACCTTCTCAAGCGAACTAGGGATGGGCAATAAATGCTGGCCCCAGCCAGCGAAGTCCACATCCCATGAATGAATTTTTGAAAAAAGTCAGGAGGAAGCAGTTGTTTTGTACTTCACATCAGAGACTAGGTGAAGGAGTAGGTTAGCATATTGTTGTTCATAATCCATTTTTATACCCAAGTTAACTTCAAGTTACTATAGGATCAATCTGTGATTTTTGTCACCCTGCCCCTCGGTGTCTCCCTGAGATGATTTTAGAACACAAATGTGTTCTAAAGTCACAATATTCTGGTTAGGTCAAAGGAGCATGTGGTTTGCCAAATAGAACCACTGGGAAAAGCTGCCAGTGGCTCCTGCTTTCTTCCCAAGCTTACTATATATCCCTAATAATGTAACAACATATATACATCATCGAAGAATTTCAAGAGCCAGACAGAATTTCCAATACAGCTCCCTGTCCTGACTTTTTGTTTGTGTGTCAGCTTTTGCTTTCACAGAGCTCACTTTTTCAGCACTTACCTGCTAACCTTCCTGCATCATTTCTGGAACCTTTGCTCTTCTTGCCTTTCGTTACCAAGCTCACTTCATGTTGTCCTTGCCATCTCCCAGCTGTGTGCTTTCTCCCCTCCCAGCTTTTCGGTCCATGTGACTTTAGATTCTCCTGTACCTGTGTACCTTTGCTAACAGCCTCCATTGTTGGGGGTGCCCCCATATGTGATGGCACAGGAGATAGGCTAGTTACAGGGTGAGACATTAAACTGAAGCCCCTCGGGCCGATGTGAAAGATCCCATTGTGCGATTTGACAAAGAGCAAAGAAGTTCTCTCTGATCTCCTGGCCAGCGTTTATACATCACGGAAAATAGTATCACATTTGTGAGACTTTGCTGCACAAATTAGCTACTGCATATACTACATTACAACTGTGACTGCACTTCGAAAGTATTTAATTGACTATGAATTGCTTTGGGAGACCCTGAGGTCATGGAAGGTGCTATATAAATACATTTTTTTTTTTCTTCTTTCTACTGACATGAACCTCCTTCGGCCCAAATCTCAACTCGCACTTCATTCTGATTGTACGCTGCTTCAACTAGTCATTACTCCCTATACTGTTGGATTCCCTTTTGCAATCCCTTTGCCTTGAAATGTCTGCATTCACCTTCAAAAACCCCAAAAATGAATGTTTGACCATGCCTTTAGTCACCTTGACTCACTGTGCGACCAGCCCCTGCTGAGTCTCTGGTTTCTTCTTTTGTCTAGTACGTGTGAAGGTTCACCACGCTGGATAAGTGAGAGTTGTTGTTGTAATGTCTGACTGGGGTTTATTTTTCCTAGGAACATCTGCCTGTCCAAATGGTAGCTTCCACTGCACTAACGCTGGCCACAGACCTCGGTACATTCCATCTTCTCGTGTGAATGATGGCATTTGTGGTAAGAGCTCTTCTACAATGGTCAACTGCAATTGGGTCTCTGTCGAAATGGCTAGCTTGCCATGTATGGGAATCGATACTGGCTCTCTGCTTTTAATTTTTCGTCGTGTGTTTTAGTACAGCTGTAAGATAACACGGTATTTATTTGCTTATTCATCACGATACTCTTTTAAGGTAGGCCATCCCCTTGTAGCTTGTGTAGTGTGCTAGGGCCTTGTTCTAGAAAATTATTCAGTCCGGGAAGATTCTGATTACTTCTAGGTTCTGGCAAAATAACGTTTGCGAGTTTGGCCGCCTCTTTTAGACTACCGACAACATAATTGTGGCCGGGACACCTTGGGATGAACCACATACAGGGATGCCATATTGGTGGGGAGGGATTCTCAGCGTAATTGGACGTTGATAGTGATGACGCAGGCGTGCTCCTGGACAAAGTATGGCTTGTGATGGATTGTTCATCATTCAATAAAGGCCCTTGACACTTATATTTTCTGCCCATCCAGCCTACTTGAGTATCACGTCACCACGTGCTCTCGGTGTGGAGGAATCTTTGAATCTTGTTTGCTTCAGTATTTTTTCCAATCTGATATCATAGCTCACGTTGCCAATAAGCTGATGTTTAGTTATTGTTGCTACTGTTACTATTTGAATATTCCTAACTATTCATGTTTTCCCACTTTGCTGTTAAGGCTGCACCCTCTCCGCGTGGCCTGTTAGGATCTCAAGGTTTTTTTCAAACTGCCCCTGTTTCTCTCTGAGCCACAGGTGACCTTTTGTCCACCTAAAGTAGTGTGATAGTGTGTTGCAAGGCTGAGACATTGCCCACGTGGATCTGGTAATTATAAAAATGCTATGATATCACAGTATATAAACCCCCTCACGCTGCCATAGTTGCAATTCAGCATTTGATTCTGATCCTGATATACATAAAGCGTAAGAAACATATTTATGTAATGCTGATTTCCACTCTTGCAGTTAACATCCTTTTCGTGACTTAACTGTCCAAGTATGTACCTCTTGTCTAGCTATTTTGTTTGAAAATCAGAATAAATGTTTCTTTAGTGTGAGAATTTGATTTAGTGCTGTGATTTTTCACCTACTTTGTCTGGAGTGACATAATGATGTTGCCATTTGGCATATTGGTACCAAAGTAAGACGTAAATGAATTTATTTTAATGGTATACCGGTGAGCTGCTTATGTGGCACTCTTAAATACATTGTAAAGTGTTTACACTACTGCTTCCACTGCCCGTGCTTCACTCCTGTGTAATGTCATCCAAAATAGCCTGACGAAGACACAACCCTGGTTTAGGAAGGTAAAATCTAGATACAGTGAAAATTTCAAGCATTGGCTTTACCAAGTTCTTTGAACTTCGGTGACATGGGTTGAATCGTTTGATTTGTACGTTTTGCTAGCTGGGGTGATTCTGTTAGATTAATAGCAGTTCAGTGCCAGCTGATGTGGTTATAGATGGCGCTTGCTGCTGAGTGAAGCATAGCTGTCCGAATTTCTTTTCCTTTTTTAGAAAGGAAAAGAGCGCAAAAGTAAAAGCTCTCCAGAGCTTTTGAGAAAGTGGTTCAAGTCAGGTTGTTATCGTCAATTTTCTGGCCTGCGGCGGAGAAGATGCACCCACTGGTGCGGAACTAAGCGATGCGGAGGGGGCGGTAGATCTTGGATTTTTGTTTTCTGCATGGAGCAGAATTAGCTAATCTCTGCCAAGCCAGCAGTTGGGGCACTGCATTTGGAATCATCGTCCCTGGAGTGGAAAGCAGTCCCGCTCCTGAGTGCTGTTCGGTGCTGGTGCCTGAGCAATCTTTCACCAGTCTGAATTAACATTTTCCAGGAAGGGGGAGGGGGTAAAAAAACAAATCCCACATCGAACGTGGGATTTACCAATCTGCTGCTTGCAGTCTTAGCCGTGCGCGTGATACAAAGATTTGTACAATGGAAATCATACCGATAGCTAAAATTGATAGCTCATATTTTCTTCCAAATGAGGGGGAATTTCAGACCAGTGATTTGTACTAATGAAGTGCACAGTTATAGGAGTATCAAACCGAGCTATCAGCTGCAGAAAGCCCGGGTGTAGCTCCATTCAGGCTGTGGGTGGGGCTGTGTGATAGGAGGATGGTGCCTGCTATAACATAGGAAGAGCAAAATACTGTAGCAGCTCTGCTACGATGTGACAAATTACCCTTTTAATATTGAGAAAACTAATTTATTAATGTTGTTTTGGCTTCTCATTATTCAGACCCAAGTTTTTTGATTAAATGACCAGATGTTCATACGTCTCGTGCCAAGTTAGATTGCCACCACTTGTGTACGTTTATTTATTTTTCCTTTTTAATATTCATTGTTTTCCCCTGTCCTTTTAGAGTTCCCTGGCGATGATCTCCTCTGTGCGAGCTACTGGGCAATGCTTCCTGCTTCCCCGTCCCTATTAGGGGAGATGTTATCTATCTCTGTTTGGGGCATAGCCAAAAAAAAAACTAGCATCAGGGGAGAGTTAGCTTTTCCTACATTTGTGCTTTAGCCTGAAACCTTGGGTTTTGCTGGTCTGTGTGGCTCGGTCTTACCCGGCTGGGAGCTGCATTTGGAAGGTGCAATGGAAGGTGCATTTGGATCACACCTGATCTTATGGCACGAACAGTCCTTTTCATGACAGGGGAGCCTGTTGCTCGGCTTATGAGGCTTCAGTCAATTTGATGCATCTTCGCCAGTAAATTGTGGCAGACTTAAATCCCCAGAGCTCCTGATCGTTGTCTTGCTTAGAACATTATTTTCATTGCATAAATACAGTGTTCCTTTCTTGTCACCTTTTGTAGATTGCTGTGATACTACAGATGAATACAACAGTGGTGCTTCGTGTGAAAATACCTGCAAGTGAGTGTAACCATGTTGATCTGTCATTGTCAGTAACAGCGTAAGGGACCTATTTTCCGATAGGCTTCAAGAATGCTGCATTTATCCAAACGAATGGAGGTCAGTTTTGGTCAAAAGGGCGCTTTCTGTTGTAACGATAAGTCAGCCAAACTCTGCATTTTCGACCGTACCAGTTGGAACCACCTCAGGATGATAAACTTGCTGATGAGTCAGATTCATACCCAAGTAAACTGCTGATTGATTTCCCCCTTGCCTGTCCATTCTGCCAGCTCTTGCGTTCTCGCCCTTGCTGACCAGGATAACATTGCAACTTTCCCAAATTCTGTGCGCACAACGTGCCAGAGCGTTGAAAAAATTTTGTTCTTTAAATTTAGGGATCGTTTTGTGAAGTGCTTTACATTATTATTGGTAACTTTTTTTTTATATACACACCAATTCAATCGAAATGAGTAAGTGCACTGCCAAAGGCATAGGACGCTCGAGCAGGGACTGCTTTTTCATCAGCAAAGGAGTGCCATCTGGCTGCTGACCTGTGTGTGCGTGTGTACGTGCGTGTGTACGTGCGTGTGTACGTGCGTGTGTACGTGCGTGTGTACGTGCGTGTGTACGTGCGTGTGTACGTGCGTGTGTACGTGCGTGTGTACGTGCGTGTGTACGTGCGTGTGTACGTGCGTGCGTGTATGTGTATATATATACGCACACACACTGACAGTGTCTTGGATTAGCCTCAGGATTGCTAAGAGGTCTTTGATTTCAGACTGGCTGTCAGCCCTCATAGTGCTAGGATTGTGTGGCCAGGCACAAGTGAAACTTGACCCTGGAGGTTAGAAAATAGATAATTTAAGAACAAGTTTTTTTTTCTCTCCAGGCGCGTTTTTGCCAGCATAAAATAAATATTTTTCAACAAAAGGCACCCCCCACTCTTTTATTTTCCTCCTTTCCCCTTCCTCTTTTCAATTAGCTGATTTTCCATAACCTCTGTCATCTCTATAATGTCTGATTTGCCCAGCTAACTCGTTAACATGCCTTCTAAGGAGGGTCAATACCTTGAATGTGAAGCCCTTTTTTCACCATCTTTGTACTTCTGTCAGTTTTGTCCCCTCCTTTTCCTGAAGGCGCTGATTCCTTGTTTGGAGCACCTTGGGTACTTGTCTTTGTGGCTAATGCTTTCTGGGTCTTGATGTGTTTTGCTCAGCTTATCAGCTGTGACAAGCACCACGGCTGTGCCTAGTTCTGCCCGTTGAATGACTTACAATGACTGTGTGCCTGATAAATAAGAACCTGGATCTTTTATTTTTTCCTCCACCCTGGCTCACTGACGCGACAGTCAATTAAAACATCCTGACGGGTTGGCTTAGTTGGGATGAACAAGCGCAGTGCAGCCTTTGCGTATTGTGTTTGGGGATTCCCTTGCCTGAATAGCTCAGTGATCTTATGTAACTCTGAGGAGCATTTGTAGAAATTGATTGTGGATGTACTCCATTAAGTACAGTAGCATATTGGATATGTTACTGGACTAGTAATCCAGGGGCCTGATTAATAATTGGAGAGGTGAATTCAAATCCCACCATGACATTTTGCGAGTAGAAATCAGTTCATTAAAATAAATTTGCAACAGCAAGCTAGTATCAGTGATGGTGACCATGAAACTGCTGGATTGTCAGAAACCTCAGCCGATTCACAAATGACCCTTGGGGAAGTTAACCTGTCGCCCTTACCTGGCCTGGCCTATAAATGACTCTAGAGCCACAGCAATATGGTTTACTCTTAACGGCCCTCTGACATGGCCTAACAAGGCACAAAGGCAGCTCACCACCACCTTCATAAGGGATAGAACAATAAATGTTGGCCTTTCCAGGAAGGTGCAGGTCATGTGAGTGAATGAATGAATGAATAAATAAGACACAAATTGCAGAACCCGATAGAAACCCCTTTCATATTTTAGAGAAGTTGGCAACTGTGGCCCTTTGGGGGCGTTAACTCAGTAACTTTTCTGTGGTCCACGCCTGTCTCTGAGAATTGTAATCAATACTGTTGAGCTGTTGGCCCCTTGTATCCCAAGAGCTGAAGAAATCTTTGTGCCCTCTTTGCCACAAAACAGGGAGCAAGGGCGGAAGGAGAAGGAAACCTTGCAGAAAATGGCGGAAATTGCAAAAGAAGGATTCAGACTCAAACAGCAGCTCATCGAAGAAGCAAAGAGAAGCAGGGAAGATAAACAGGTTTGCCCCTCACTCTGCATTCGAGCTCTTTTATAGGTGACTGTCGACACCTCTGACCTGTTGCACTTTGAGGTGTGGATGTTGAAATGCTATCTAAGTAGTTGAGTTCCAGATTACATCACCAGCTCATGAGCACAGTAAATGTCCAGTTTTCAATTGTGCGGTATTTTATTAGAAAGGCATGACCAGCTTGCTTTAATATTTGGATTAACATTAACCATGAGCACTTCGCTTTTGATTCACTGGAAACAGACACAAATTATCATAGCCTTTCCTGAGGCATGTGCGGCTACAAATATGTCAGAAATGGTTTCTATTTATGAAGATTTTTAAAAAGTGCTTTGGTTCCCCTCCCACTTCTCTCGCAGCTCCAGAACGTGAGCGAATTGAGGGAACTTCACCTGTTGGTTTAGCTATTTTTTTTGCATTGTTATTTCTTATGAATTCTCTCCACCCCTGCCCCACTTAACACCTGAGGGTGGTAACTCACTATAATATATGGTTTCACGGGCATGGCAACTGTCTATGTATGATTGTGTACTAAGCTGCTGCATCAGAAAGAATTATCTTTGGTCTTTCTCGTAAAGGTTGAGCTTTGATGGGCCGCATGGCCTTTTTGTCCTCCGTGACTTCTCTTAGACTGTCGTGTTTAAGTCTAGGTGATGCACTTCAGCAGGCTGCATGTGATGGAGGTGGTGAGTGTTGCGGGTGAGTGGAAATGAGGGAGAGAACTATGATCCTGGTTTGATGCAGCATGTTTTTAAAAAAAAAACCTTGCATTTACCTAGCGTCTCCCAAGCACCTCAACATTTCCTGAAAACCTACTTTGGAAATGCAGCCACTGTCATTTGGGGCAAGTGCAATAACCAGTTATGCCCAGCAAGATCTCAGAAACAGCAATGAGATAATAACAAGTTGATCTATTCTGGCGATGTTGGTTGAAGGATGAATTGTTCTTTGGGCACCAGGGGAGCTCTGTGCTTCTCTTCAGACTGTGATGCGGGATCCTTTGCATCCACCTTTGAAATGTGTCATGAAATGTGTAAGGAACATTTTTAAAAAAAAAACAAAGCCAGAGGAGCATTGCTGTATCTACATGAAAAGATGCCAAAAGTGGGTAACTGTCCCATTGCTGAACAGCGGCATCACTTGACTTCGGTGAAACAAAACTTGCCAAATAGAAATTGTCATGCGCTTTTATTTGTTGTGTTTTCAACAGCAAACACTCACAGAGTTACAGAAGAAGAAGGAGATCTGGGAAGCAGAGGTTGAATCACTGAAAGTAGTAAAGGAAGCAGCAGAGAAGCCTGAACAGGAGGCAAAAGAAATTCATAAGAAAGCCTGGGACGGTATTGTATCCCTTTTCAGTTAGATTTTTGACGAGCTTCTCCAATGAATGTGGTTAAGAAAACTCTCTTGGCAGTTAACTGTTCCCTGGTGCATTCTCCATGGCAATGCTCCTACCAATCAGCGTCCACTTGCCAACCAATTAGCACTCTCTTCTCATGCAGTATAAATTGTTGTTCCCTTTGCAATTGGTATTCTTGCGAATCTATCCTGCTGAGCGCAAGACAAAAAGCTTTGCTACCTTGGGCCATAACTTCCGAAGGGGTGGTAACTGAGTCCCATTGCCACTACGTTCATAATTTCTTAGCTTCAAATCCAGGCGCTCCTATCTCGCCAGACCTTCCGATTCACGCCAGGTGAGATCCATGCAGCGCAGTGTGCTCCCGGGGCCTACAGCCTAGGGCTGTAGAGTGAAAGATAAGTAAACTGTGCTCCCTTTTTTATAGCACTAGTTGCCGTAAACCAGCTAAGTTTAAAGGTCCAGGCCAGGGAGAAAGTGTATAATGTAAGTGGCTAGAGTTGGGGGGGTGTCAGTAGAGAGGGGGTTGGGGTGGTCAGTCAGGAGGGGGCTAGGGGTGGGTCAGTGGGGAGGGGGCTAGGGGTGGGTCAACAGGGATGGGGATTAGTCGGTGGGGGGAGGGGTGTTTGGGGCGGGTCGGTGGGGGGAGGGGTGTTTGGGGCGGGTCGGTGGGGGGAGGGGTGTTTGGGGCGGGTCGGTGGGGGGAGGGGTGTTTGGGGCGGGTCGGTGGGGGGAGGGGTGTTTGGGGCGGGTCGGTGGGGGGAGGGGTGTTTGGGGCGGGTCAGTGGGGGGAAGGGTGTTTGGGGCGGGTCAGTGGGGGGAGGGGTGTTTGGGGCGGGTCAGTTGGGGGTTGGGGGTGGGCCAATTAGAGGCGGGTGTGCAGGGATCAGTCGGGGGTGGGTGTGGGAGGCCTGTGGAGGGGTTCAGATTGAGGGGTTGGGTGGCAGTCGGGAGATCCCATGCGGGTCGAGGGGTGGGGTGCCAGGGGCCCCCTGTGGGGAGGTTGGGTGTTGGGGGTCTCATGGGAGTGTTGGGGGCTGTGTGGGATGGTTGGGAATCCCTTGGAGGGGATTGTGGGAGGTCAGTACGATAGTTACCCAGATGCTAGGAGTGGTTTTAATTCTTCTAACTTTCTCTGGGTAACTGTTGACGTAACATAGTCAAGACCATCCGAAGTTTGTGATTCAAATCACGTTTTCAGGTGGTTCCCATTGCATGGGTGCCCCACAGATACATTGCCGTGGAACTCAAGTTAAGAGCTTATGTCTCTTTATTCAGCAGTACTGACATTCTATGCTACCAAATGACTAAAACTCTTAATTAATACACAGCCTATTAACTACCATTAATTAATGGGGAGCGTGTGGTTAGACTGGCATATGACCAACAGCAAAATGTGATTGATCAAAGTTTACCACTCCTCCCTTTGCTGTCCCAATTATTTCCTCCTCTCTTTCATGAGATATGGCTTAACAAAGCATAATTACATAATTACCTCTGCCACTGAAGGTAGGCAGAGGTAATGCTTTCACCCATTTGTTAGCTTGTTTAAAGATAAGCAGTATACCTCAAAAACTAACAGACGGATTTCAGCAAAGCTCAGTGCACAGATAGGGTATTGCCCAAGGAAAAAAACTGGTTGGTTTTTGTCAAAGATTCGGATCCTGGAATTTTTTTTTAAAGGATCCGTTCACATTGGGGGAATAGAGTGAATTGATTTTTTGGATGTTTTGGGCCGTTTGCTTTAGAATGGTTTTGATTTGAGTATGTTGTGGATTGTCTCAGCTGCCGTGGTAGAATTTGTGACAGCTGTCAAAATGTGAGCAGAGTTTTCAGAGCAGGTTATTGGATGCGCAGTGGCTTGAAGCCTCTTCAGTGAGATGGAGGCTCTTCGTAAAAATAATATTTTTTTTCAGCTTTGTAGTGCAGAGCATCAACTAGGCAGGAAAAGGCCTCAAGGAAGAACTGTGTAATTGTAATAATGTTGAGTTAATACAGCGTGGTGGAGGTATGTGCTCTACTAAGTGCCCTCTTCACTTGCTTGTATTATGTAACTTTCCTCCGTTGACTGCATTCTGCTGCAGGAATGACTGTGGGCGATGCTACTGTTGTTTTGCATATGGTGCACACTTTCTAAAGCGCCATTTCCGGTAACTTTTCTATTGCATTTTACCGTCACTCATTAATCATAATGATATTTTATATTATAATTGGACCCAAGAATATTCCGATCTAACCCAAGTTTCTTCCACTCTATGGTTCACTTATTCTTCCACATGAACGTGTGGCCCTCCTAGCTCTGATTCTCACAGTCGCCCATTGCCCAGAAAAGCGCTGATCCTCAAATCATAAACCTTTACATTTGTGCGAATGATTAATTAAACCCTTCAACCAACCCAGCTTAGATATTTCCACATGACTCAGTTTAATTTTCAGTTCTTTAAAATTCTTCAAATTATATACTGACCATATTAATTTTGTGGGTTATTCATCATTTCCTAAGAACTGCTAATTCAGTAGCTGTGTAACACACCCATAGTGTGATCTATTTGTTCTTGAGGTTGACTTTCTCAATTCCATCACCATGGCATGTATAGATTTTCCCCATGAGCGACTCAGGACTCAGGCACTGTTAATTTAGACGTGATTATCCGGATTTTGCAATAAAATGAACACTAAGACTAACTGCACTCGCTGTTATCCAAGAGTAAATCAGACAGCGACTTCCGGCAACCCCCACAGGTACAGTTAAACACAGAGATCAGGAAGTTACTGCCCAAGTTGCCATGCTGCTCTCGATGCTTCTGTATCTCCCTAAGAGACCCTGCATCGAAGTACCTGGAATGGAGATAAGTTGGTGTATATGGGTCCCATTCCTTCAGATTTTAATTATCGTAGTTTTTTAAAAAAAAAGTTAAGACAGTTAAATTGTTTTAACTTTTTTGTCTCTCTTAATCCCACCTTTCCCTCCTACTCTTTTCCACATTTATTCATGATTTGCTGTTGAATTAACTATTCTAATGTACACTTCCTGATTTAGACTCTGCGTACCTCAGTTAGGATTCTTCAATCTGATTATTGATTAAGGAGACCCACCATTGCTTGCCCAGTTCGCACTGGTCCCAGATACCCTGTAGAGGCTGTTGTGCTGCCTTTGGTTTCTAATTACTGCACCCTGCATTGCAAAATCCTATAAGCGAGTCTGTGGGCTAGTGTGAGTAAGCGTAATGAATGGCTGGTGCTGTTTGTTCGCTGCAGACTGTAAAGTCTTCCTGCCTGTTGCACTGCCCTGGAGCTTTTTGTTTGTTAACTAGCTCAGCAACACTCTGCGCAGAAGAGTGTTCAGCATTACCGACTTATGAATCACTGTCTTTGTTTTTGACATTAGATAGGTTTCAAGATTGAGAGCCAGGTTTTTGAGCATTCTCAACCATTTTGCACAAGTTCAAGTTTTACTGTTGTAAAGCCTCAACAATTCCATTCGTAAAAATGGCAAAGAGAAAAATTAATGGACTGTAGTCGTGTTAAACCAGTCAATCTTCATTCTTTCTCTTGCAGAGATATAGAATCGTAGAACACTACCGCACATAAGCAGGCCGTTTGGACAATTCAGCCTGTACCAGCCCTTTCAAAGAGCAATGCAGTTAGTCCCACTCCCATTGTCTTTCCGGTATTCCTGAATTTTTTTTTCCCTCCCAAGTATTTATCCAATTCCCTTTTGGAAGCTACTACTGAATCTGTTTCCCCAACCTATCAGACCGTGCAAACCACCCTTGTGTTTTTTAAAAAAAAATCCTCATGTCACTCCTGGTTTCTTTTGCCAGTCGCCTTTAAATTAATACCTCTGGTTATTGACCCTTCAGCTATTGAAAACTGTTTTTCTTTATATACTTGATCTAAACCCTTCACCGTTCGAAGCATCCCTTTCAAATCCTCTATATTGGCCTGCTTTGCTGGAAGGGGAACAAGCCAGTTTCTCCGGTGTAATTGTGTGGTGACCAGTAGCTCTCCACTTTTCTAAGGAGCTAACTTGCTTCCATAATTCGAGGTAGGATATCTGACAGTAGGAGTGTGTTGCAGCACAGTCTGAAACTTTCCCCGGCTCGGCATTCGTACATGGAGTGGGATCGCTGGGTAGCAATCTGATGTAGGTGATTTCTCTCCGCATTCTTGGCTGAATCACCGTCAATTGTCGCTCCTCGACTATTGCCCCAGTTGCGATTGACTGACTCGATGCCAACGTTCCTGCTAAGCTCCATGCGTGTGTTGGCTGTACAGCAGCCTGGGGAAGGTACCATGCAGCTTTGTTCCATGTTAAATGTACGGGCGCACAAAAATAACATTGACGTTGAAGAGGCTGGCTGCGCTTAATGGCAAAACTTTAAAGGGAACATTGCCCACCACAGACCAGGAACTGAACCATGGGGCCTTCTGGTTAATCTGATTTAGTGCCGTCTTTATCCACGAGTTCATTGAGGGAGTTACTGTGACCTAAAGGTATCCCGTGGTATTTGCATACAAATTGAGAATGCAGCTGATTTCTTTTTTTAAATAAGCAAAATGTAAATGTCCACTGCAGTTTCTCAGTTGTGTCCTGCCTCTGCTTTCCTCAGTGGGGAATCTTAAAAACACAAATTTTAACCTTCAGCTTCCTTTAGGCGAAACCCTCACAGCTCCCTGGAATACCACACAAGCGCCAGGCCTGTGAAAAACATCTGCTGTTGCTCCAAAAAAGCTGCTGCCTTGAGTGCCTGATTCATTGTTGACTGTTAGCGAGCCCCCTCCCTTCTCTGATATAAAAGCAAAATACCGCGGATGTTGAAAATCTGAAATTTTTTTTTAAAAAAAAGGCGCTGGAAACGCTCAGCAGGTTTGGCAGCATTTGTGGGGGTAGAAACAGAGTTAATGTTTCGAGCTGAATGTGACTCTTTTGAACTCCTTCCTTCTCTGACTCACCGTGACATGCTTTGAGTGAGCGCAGGACGCTAGTTGGTGGAGTGCACACAGCAGACTTTATTGATGTCCAGTGCATTCAGGGTAACTGGTTTTTGGTTTCTTGTTCTGTCTTGAGCCCTCCAATGAAAACTATGTTCCTTCATACCCATATTTTGCGTACATCAAAGGTGCATGTCACAGATAAGACCCCGTGATGTATCTGTTCCTGAATCCTTTGAAAACAAACTATTCGTTTAAGTAGTTGTAGTTGTTTACTTCAAAGATATATCTCTCGAGTCTTCCTGATTACTGCTCTCGCATCCTTCGAAGCCTTGGGTTTATTAACTGTTACCTTCCCACACTATTGCCACTAAATCCCTTTGCCTAAGTGGTTACTAAAGTTATGCTTTGATCACTGATGGCGGATGTCTTCCCCGTCACCTTTTCCTTGCGCAAGGATTTACAAGATATTGCGAAGCATTTACAGCACAGAAAGAGGTAATTCAATCAACAAGTCCACAGGCTTCCCCTCACCCTTCATCTCACCCCATCAAGATAGCCTTCTCTTCACTTCTCCCTCATGTGTTCATAGGTAATACTGAGACATCAGAAACAAAGGACAAGCTCTACTTCCTCCTCTGGCATCCCAAAGCGATTTTGTTTATGTTGGGAAGCCTTTTGTTCCAAGTTGCAAGGGAGTTCAGCTATTAACCCTTAACTCCCCAGGGCGTCCAATATTAAGCACTATTTATTGGGCTTTCTTCTTTGCTATCCCTTCCTCCTTTCTGCTAAAGACTTACATGGTTTCTGGGGTAGGGTTCCACAGATAGGGATTATCCTGTAGCACTGTGCCCAATGTGGAGTTCAGCGGCGACTCTTGGCAACCTGTTCAACTATGAAGGGCATCACAGCTGATCTCAACCCTGTCCCGAGCATTGACTCAGTCGCAGCCGCTGAATAGCCACCAGGAGTGACCAACTCTCAGACCCGCTGGACAATTGTTACAGCTCGACTGCTGTTGTCATGTGTGCAGACCAACACTGCCTAGACTGGGATTGAACCTGGGATTTTCCAGCTTTGTGTGTGCTGATGTTACTCCCTGGCTGCATTTACTGAGCCACTTGGGGAGCCATCAGCTGAATTTATTTACCAGATATATTTCATGTCTAGCCACATGGTGGTGCTAAACCCTACTATTTGCACATCTGACTAAATGTTACCATTCAAAATATTATCTTTCCTTTCTTTATCAGTGATAAAAGTCAGTGTATTTGTGAACTTGGCTAGCAGATGATGTTGCCTCTATCTTCACAGGCTATATAGCAAATGAGTTCGTTTCAGTGACATAATCTTGTGGCTTACTTTACTCTTATCTCCAGAGCTGACGTTCAGTCCTGTCCTGTTATCTGTGTAAGTTAGATGCAAATGTCTTCTGCAGCCTTGTAGATAAAACCTTCTTGGGTATAGTTTTTCAAAGTGCCTCGACACCCAACAACAAAATAATATTCTTCCCCGTTTGATTTAAAAACTGCAGGCACATCAGCAAAGTGTCTTCGTTTGCCAGCAAGTAGGGTAATACACGGAGCGGCAGGACGTGTCCATTTGACATCCCTTCAGCTTTCATAACCGGGCGAGTTTGCAATGTCGAGCAAGTTGATTGAGGGCGGGAGATGGAAAATGCTTGGTGTGAAGGACTAAGGGTGTCTGCTGCAGGCAGAATCTTGGTAGCCCCTTCTGTGCCCACTTGGCTGGGTAATGTTAAAGACACATGCATCGCAAAGAAGTGGGGAATGACACTGAATTGTTTTACAGAGTGGCGGCATGCACTTGATGGGCCAAATGGACCCCTTTTATGCCGTAGTGGCTCTTGACTTGATTACAGTCTTACAGCAATGTTCTTGCATGGGGAAAAATTGTTTGAGGGCCACCAATCACTTTCTCACAATGGTAATGTGTGCGTTCATGTCAGACGTATAGCTGTTTAAGTAACTGCAAATCAGAAATCTCACTGCCATGAGCCTTTTGATTTCACGTAATACAGAAAATACTTGAAAATGCCTTGGGATGATCTGAAAAGACATTGAGGACTAAACTTAAACAGGGTTACACACGATCCCGTCTTTCTCGTGCTATGTCTCACTTTCTCTCTTTGTCGACTCTTGTCTCCTTCCTTTATGGAGCTCTCTTCCTTTCTCCTTTTTTTTCTTTGTCTCTGCAGCACTCTCTATTTGTGGTTTCTCTGTTGGTTTTAGCCTTAGCTGTGTAGCGAGCTTGCAAACAGCTAGCCATCTTTTGCTGATTGAGCAGCTCTGGTCAACGACTGAGAAGGGATAGAGCTTGGTTGGTAAAGTGCGTCCATGCAGCTTAGCAGTGACAAGTTACTGCTGTTTAGCCTTTGTTATGAAAAACCTTTTTTACAAAACCGAGTGACTGATTTCCATTTGCATTAGTGCGAAAGTGTCTGGAAATCACGGTCACTGGTGAGAGGTTCTCTTTACTCATCAAATAAAAAAAAAACCTCCAATCCTTGCGTGCCACTAGTGCTCCAGAAACCGAGGAGCAGCTTGCCAGCTGATAAATAATTCATGTGAGCAAATTATTTTTAAACTTTAACGTGAACCGTCACTCCACAGTGGAGAGGAGAATAGGATTTAGTACTGTGGGATCGCATGTTTCTGAAAAGTGGATAATGAATACTTGGCCAAACACCGTGGTTGCAGTATAATTGGAGGGGCGGTGGGCGGGTGGGTTGGGGAGGGAGGGGGGTGGTGGGGGGGTGGGGGGGTGGTGGGGGGGTGGGGGGAGTTGCATTCAACAACAACTTAGCGCCTTTAACATAATAAAACGCCTCAAGGCGCTTCACAGGAACATTACAAAATAAAATTTGACACCTTCGTACTTCAGGTGACACCCTAAGCTGCAGGAGTGGAGGTGGATTGGTTTTAAAGTCAGCATCTAAACTAAGATTGCAAAACGGCCTTGAACTCCTTCTGATTTATGTGGTTTTCTTTGTAGTGTTTTCCAATTCAGTTTTGTTGCTTTTTTTTTTGTTAGCCACAGCTGTTGCTGCGCTACATGTCCTTGATATGGGAATACACAGCAAAGAGTATTAATGCCTTCCGATGATGACAAAAGACTTTTATTTAGTGTTATTCTATGATGGCTTACCCAAATTTATTGTACTCCAAACAGTGACACAATATTTTGACCTCCCTAGCAATAACCGACAAAATAAAACAAAAGCTTGTACTTAAAAAAAAACAACAACATAGGGTGGAAGTGGCCTTGACTCATAATAGAATTTTGGGTCTTGGCCACATATTCCCAAATTTACATGAGGTGGCTCTTAACATCCCTTTTCTTTTGACAGAGGTCCAAGCTGTACGTAAGTTGGAGAAGGATAAAGCCAAGGCTTCTGAAACCTTTAAGGAGCTGGACGACAATGAAGATGGCTTGTGAGTTTATCAGCCTGTGTCCTGGCTAGCTTTCTACAGCTTTCTATTGTAAAAAAAAGGCCACTTAAATACATTAGTCACTCCTGTGTCCTCACTGACTTACTGGCACTGATTACTGATCTGCTCCCCTGACTTCCCAAGGTTTCCACCTTGAGTGACACATTGCTCAAAAGTGACAGCAGTGTTTCTTCCTGCTTAGCATTCGCAAATCCTCTGCGTAATCCTTTTCAGCAAGCTCGCCAGTCAAAGATGCCTGGGTCTGTGGCACTCGTGCTTAGAACCCCTCAGCTTTGTGAGCATGCTTTTGAAACATGGTCTGGCAATATTGATTTTTTTTTTCCTTCCTCTCCTTTTCTCCCTTACGCTTTGGATGAATTGCAAGTGGTTCAGCTCCCTTACTTGTGTTGCACTACTGTGCCGATGATAGCTTCTTATTCTTATGGGACTTGGGGGTCGCTGTCAAGGCATCCCTAACTTCCCTCAAGGCTGTGGTGCTGCACCACCTTCTTGAGCCCCCACAGTGCGTGTGGTGAAGGTACTCCCCCAGTTACTGTTGGGGGGAGTTCCAGGGTTTTGACCCAGGGACAATGAAGGGACGGTGATGATGTTTTCAAGTCAGGATGGTGCGTGATTTGGAGGGCGAGCTTGCGGGCGGTGGGGTTCCCATGAGCGCTCGCTGCCTTTTTCCTCTCGGGGAGTAGAGGCTTGTGGGTTTTGGAGGTGCTGTCATCGATGTCAAGTGTTCTGGATTGAGAAGGAGCAAATGCAAATGGTGTGTCTCACGTAAGTCACTATTTTCTGTGATGGGAAAGTAAAATTGAGCGTATTCTTGAGAAAAAGCCTATGGTTTGCTGTGCCACCTATTCAGTTAATTTGTGGAAAAGGTTGGAATCGACAAAAAGAAATGGTGGATTCAAGAAGTGAAACACAAAGCGTTTTCTTTTATTTGCAGTATTCTTCCCTATTAGATGGTGAAGTTAGTATCCGAGGTTAAAGACCATAATCTCATTGGATCAAATTAATTTCAGAGTGCAATTTGGACGAATTTTTAAATTTTATTTTTGCCTCTATTTCAACCGAGCTCACGTTTGGTTCAGACATGATAAGCTTTAGTCTTTCAACAAAAGGCACGAGTGGTTTCTTCGCGCGTTGATTTCGAGATTAACTTCCCTGTATAAAGAAAAGGAGTGAGTAAATGGAATCTCTGTTTTTCCATTTCAGTGTTTCGACAAGTGAAATTCAGACTCATCCAGAGTTGGACAGCGATGCAGATGGTGTGGTATCTGAGCAAGAAGCTGAGGTACATCATAAATGTGTTTGTAGCTTTGCTGTAGCTTCATTCTCTTATATCCTTTCACCCAGTTGTTCTTGAGTTTAGGCATAGGGAGAGGGAAGGGGGTGGATCTGGACTGAGAGTGTCTTCATCACTATAGCTAGCGGTACCGCCTCACCCCCACCCTGTCGGCTCACATCTCTTGCAGTTGGGAATTGATCTTAATCTTTCATTTCCTTGTCCTCCTTCCTTCATTCATTCACTGCTATGAGAATTGTTAACCAGCATAAATATGCATCGGGTGGTTTTTTTTTTTGCCTCTTCCCCCGCTCCAAAAATTCTTCCATAGCTGCCCTTTTTTTTTTTGTGTGCTCCTATTTTCCTTTCGGTTTTTTCCTTGTGTGCACTCTTCTTTTCCCAACGTCGCCCAAAGCAAAAAGTCTGCGGATGTATGCCCCCTCTCCCCCACCACCCCCACCCACCCAGGCCAGCCCCCCTCCCCCACCCACCCATCCAGGCCAGCCTGCAAGTGTATGATTAATAAAACTAAGAGTGGCAAAGGGAGCTACTGCAATATTGGCTGGCGAGTGGGTCTGTGGGTTGGCAGACTGACTGATCACTCTGAGCTGAATTTCCCTTTCTCTCTCTCTCTCTCTCTCTCTCTCTCTCTCTCTTCCGCGAGTTGTACCTGCAAAAAAAAAGACTTGGTTAAATTTTTAATGCTGTGTACTGGAAGATGAAATTCGGGAAATATGGCGAGCTGCAGGGTGCTTTGCACTTTTGCAGATGTCTCCAAGGAATGGGAAGGATCAAAGATGTTTAAATTGTAACTTTTAATAAGGCCAAACTTGAGCCCTGGAAATATTAAACAAGCAAAGAGAATAGCGACAGAGGTGACCAGTTCTTTTTAGGGTTATTAAATAACTAACCATACAATAACTGAAGAAAAGTGAATCCTTTTCCCACAGAGCGTGCTGGGAGGTGTCAGTCAGGTTGATGTCAGCAGCTTCCAGGAGACTGTCTGGGCTGGTATCCAGGACAAGTACAAGTCTGAGGTGGGTGCCTTTCATTTGATTACAAATTAGATACAAGATGCTCCTCTTACAGATATATAATGTATTGGATTTTCTGTGTGCCATGCAGACATTAAGCTTTCTTGTTGGGGGCCACGGCTCTCTGGATGCTGATTGCCCTCTGGTACCTCGCTCAAATGGCTTGGAGTCCAGCTGGGCAAGAGTTAGGAAGCAGTTTGGATGTGGGATGCTTCATAACCAAGCCTGATTTGTTCCCGTCTGACACTGGGAGTGGGAATTCTGTGGAAGTTTTCTTTTTCCTCATTATAGGCACTGAGACCAGTTACGCTGCGCTGAGATCTGCTGAGATCAGCAAACCCAGGGAGTCATACTTGGAACGTCCTGTTTCATATGGTTTAATCCTACGCTGGCAGGTGTCCTTACCTGCTGTGCCATCAAAAAAAATTGGCACTCAAGCTATTAAAAAAAATGATCGTTTAGTATGTCTGCTTTTTAACGGCGTTGTTGGTACCTCGCTGAACCCAAGGCTTTCTTTTCAGAGCATCTCTTTCCTTGCTCCGCAGGCAGTAATTGAAAGCCCAGCACCCCCAGAGATCCCTGTGGATGAGGCAGAGGACAGCCATCCTAAGCCACAGCATGAAGAATGGAGGAAGGATGACCATGATGAGGATGACGATGGTGGTGGTGAGGAGCACGATGATGATGATGATGAAGAGGATGAGGAGGAGGAGGAGGAAGATGATGGAGGCGAAGAAGATTATAAGGTAATTAAAGAAAGACTAGGTAGTTGTTGGTTTGCACAGCAGGATTTAAATGCCTTGGAATTGGACATATTGAATTCGGTTGGGAATGTTGCGCAGTATGTGAGGCCAAGAACAGCAGAGGATAGATGTTCTTTGTGTGAGATAATGGTCCAGCTAGATCTAGTTTACCACATGCCATCAGCATTTAAGAGCTGCACACTCACTCTTTCAATCAGCAAGCACTAACTGTAACCATGGCAGCTGACTTGCAACGACTGCCCCGAAGCATTCTCGTTTGTCAACAGCAGAGAAACGAAACACCTCTTTGGCACTGCGCAACAGATCCAGAAAAAGAAAACTGTACTTCCTCCATCACTACTGTCAGCTAAATGGTAGTCCTTTTTTTAAAAAAAAAATTCACTTTTATGGGTTGTGGGCGTCGCTGGCTATAGGCCAGCATTTATTGCCCATCCCTAATTGCCCTCGAGAAGGTGTTGGTGAGCTGCTGCCTTGAACCCCTGCAGTCCATGTGGTGTAGGTACACCCACAGTGCTGTTAGGGAGGGAGTTCCAAGATTTGGACCCAGCGACTGTGAAGGAACGACAATATAGTTCCAAGTCAGGATAGAGTGTGACTTGGAGGGGAACGTCTAGGTAGTGGTATTCCCATGTGCCTGCTGCCCTTGTCCTTCTAGATGGTAGTGGCCGTGGGTTTGGAAGGTGCTGTCGAAGGAGCCTTGATGAGTTCCTGCAGTGCACCTTGTGGATGGTGCACACTGCTGCTACTGTGCATCAGTGGTGGAGGGAGTGAATGTTTGTGGGTGGGGTGCCAATCAAGCGGGCTGCTTTGTCCTGGAGAGTGTCAAGTTTCTTGAGTGTTGTTGGAGTTGTACTCATCCAGGCAAGTCGAGAGTATTCTATCACACTCCTGACTTGTGCCTTGTAGATGGTGGACAGGCTTTGGGGAGTCAGGAGGTGAGTGACTTGCTGCAGGATTCCTGGCCTCTGACCTACTCTTGTAGCCACAGTATTTATATGGCTAGTACAGTTCTGGTCAATGATAACCCTCAGAATGTTGATAGTGCAGGTTTGAGTGATGGTAGTGCCATTGAATGTCAAGGGGCGATGGTTGGATTCTCTCTTGTTGGAGATGGCCATTACCTGGCACTTGTGTGGCACGAATGTTGTTTGCCACTTGTCAGCCCAAGCCTGGATATTGTCCAGGTCTTTCCGCATTTGTACATAAACTGCTTCAGTATCTGAGGAGTTGCGAATGGTGCTGAACGTTGTGCAATTATCAGTGAACATCCCCAGTTCTGACCTTATGTCGGAAGGAAGGTCATTGATGAAGCAGCTGAAGATGGTTGGGCCTTGGGCACTACCCTGCAGTGATATCCTGGAACTGAGATGATTGATCTCCAACAACCACAACCATCTTCCTTTGTGCTAGTTATGAATTCAAGCAGTGGAGTTTTTCCCCTGATTCCCATTGACTCCGGTTTTGTTGGGATTCCTTGATGCCGCACTCAGTCAAATGCTGCCTTGATGTTAAGAGCAGTCACTGTCACCTCTGGAGTTCAGCTCTTTTGTCCATGCTTGAACCAAGGCTGTAATGAGGCCAGGAGCTGAGGGGCCCTGATAGAACCCAAACTGGGTGTCAGTGAGCAGGTTATTGCTAAGCAAGTGCCGCTTGATAGCACAGTTGATGACCCCTTCCATGACTTTACTGCTGCTTGAGAATTGACAGATGGGGCGGTAATTGGCCGGGTGGGATTTGTCCTGCTTTTTGTGTACAGGACATACCTGGGCAATTTTCCACATTGCTGAGTAGATGTCAGTGTTGTAGCTGTACTGGAGCAGCTTATAGAATCAGAAAATGCTTCAGCACAGAAGGAGATTATTCAGCCCATTGTGCCTAGCTCCTTGAAATAGTTATCCAACTATCCGCGCCTGCCCCTTCACCATAATCCTGGAAATGTTTTCCTTTTCAAGGAGTTATCCAATTCCCTTTTGAAAGTTACCATTGAATCTGCTTCCACTGTTGTCTCTAGTTCTTTTACCAAGTGCCTTAACTCTGTGCTCTGATCACTTGTCCCACTGCCACTGGAACAGTTTCTCCTGATTTACTCGATCAAAACCGTTCATAGTTTTGAACACCTCTTTAACATCTCCTCTTGACCTTCCCTGCTGCGAGGAAAAACAATCCCAGCTTTTCTAGTCTTTCCTTCATTCCTGGTACTGTTCCAGCAAGTACCCTCTAAACCCTTGACATCCTCCCACAAGGGCGATGCCATAAATGTAAAATAAAAAAAAATATATATAAAGCATAAAAATAACTTTTATTTCTGTAATATCGAACCCTGGGGTCCGCGACTGTGTACTTCCTTCCAGTTTGAAGAATAATCGTTCGCCGCTAATCTTTTTTTTTGCCCCAACTCTCTCCATCAATTCATCAAAGAACTCAATCAAGTTAGTGAGACATGATTTGCCTTTAATAAATTGCTGCTGACTTTCATTTACAAATGCCAATTAATTTTGTCCCCAGCTCATTGCCTCTAAAAATCACCCTACCCCCCACATCAGGCCAGTTGGCCTGTAATTGCCGACGCTATCCCTCCCCCTTTTTTAAGCAGCGGTGCAGCATTTGAATTCTTAAGGTACTCTAACACCACTCTCACACTTAATCATATTGGAATATTGTGGCCCAGGACTCTGTGGTTTCCACCCATACTTCCCTTGGTAACCTAGGATGCACCCAATTGGACCAGGCAACTTTTTCTGCTTTGAGTACTTTGTTTTTTTTAAGCACCTCTTCTTTATTCTTATTCTACCTGATGTTTCTCCTACCTCCTTTTACCCCTCTGCACTATCAGCAACCTCTTCTCTACAGTCAGGACAGTTACAAAGTACCCATGTGTTCCCTCGGCTGCGTCCTTTGCTGTGATTTCTTTAGTGGACTGTTCTTAAGCTGGAACTTGTTGATAGAGAAGAATATCATTGCACTTGTGATAAAAGCAAAATACTGCGGAAGGTGGCAAGCTGAGATAAAAACAGAATACTGGAGAAACTCAGCAGATGCTCTGAAGAGGAGTCACGCGGACTCTGAACGTTAGCTCTGTTTCTCTCTCCACAGATGCTGTCAGACCTGCTGGGTTTCTCCAGCATTTTCTGTTTTTATGTCATTGCACCTGCGCAGTGTTGTTTCTCTTTCTGTCAGTCCTGTCTCTGATCAGCCTCGGACCTCAGACAGAGCAGATTCCAGCCCTTCTCCCTCCCCATCCTGTAGCATTCCTTCAAATGCTTAGCGGCAGTGGTAGAGGGTGAATAACCAGAGTTCTGTTCTCCCCCCACCCCCTGTATCATTGCTCTGCCCATTCCAATTCTTGGCGCTTGGCAGCCTGGAGAGAAAATAGGGAATTTGGCCACTTCAAAAAGAAAAGGGCTGTCGTGTCACTTCACATTCCTAGGAATTATTCTGAAATCTCTTTGCCCTTCCTGTGAGGAATATGCCTGTTTCTTGCACGCCTGTCAATTTTTAATGGGAGGCTCTGAAATAAAAGTTGTTTTTAACGTTGTTTCTACCTTAAGCTCAGTGCTTGTGCAATGACTGTTCACCAATGACTGTAGCGGTGGCGGACAAAGCTGAAAGTTCCAAGTATTTTCTCACCTACCGTCAAATCCAACTGTGTGAGTGATGGAGTGGGCTCTCTTATAAACCTCAATCCCCTGAGCGCCTAATTCATTGTGATATTGTTACAGTTCAATATGAATTGAAAAATCTCTCTTGAATTCACTCCCAGTCAGTAATTCAGTTTTATATAATAATTCAAATGAGTGCCTGAGGGCGTTCCTTTTGAAAAGGAAAAAAAAAGACTAGCATAAGCTACCTGGATATCCATGGGAATGTTCACCATATCCACTCGTGTTCAGTTTTGTCAACTAAAAATGGAGCATAGCTCTTCTGAAAATAGAAATAATTTTTCTTCATCCACATCAACCCCGAATGTGCTTCCTCTAGAAGGCCAGCAGTAAAATTTATCGAATTTTAAGGCAGCTTTTGAGTACCTGTTCACCCTGCACCCTTTGCAGCTGTCAAAGAAAATTATGTTTCGACTCTGAATCCTTGCTGTTTACCCAGATTCCTCCCCCCCCCCTCCCGCCTCCCCACCCCTGCCAATGCCCCACGACCAGATTTCCTCGCTGCCTTGGCTCGAGGCTGCTGACTCTCAGTTGCACCTCGTGTCGAAAACTCAAGGAAGGGCCGTGCCATTCTTTGTGTCTGTGGATGCGCGCCTCTCTGTGTCTGTGTCTGTTCATAGTGCAGCTCAGTTCTGTTCTCCGCAGGCACCCACCAGCACACTTTTTTTCAGCAAAGACACCAAACAGCATTGGAATCTGGCCTCCTTGCTGGTATACCTCGCTCGTCTCCCCTGATGGGGAAATGCCAATTGCAGCACCTCAGTGACTGTGCCAGTGGAGTCCACCAATTCACAGATTAGTATGGGAGAGCTCCCTCCTCTTGTAGGGCGTAGGGGCAAACTATTGGCTTTATACAGTGTAGACCATTAAAGTAATAGTGAGTGCTCACGTGGCTTATTTGGTAAGAGTACAGTGTGATGTCAAGCCACTCAGCAGGCAGTTCCTGGTTCAGTCACTCTCCTGTAGTATTTTGAATTGATTTCTGCTTCGGGGAGCGACTGAGGTGGCACAATTGGCGTAATTGTCCTTGGGCTAGATAAGGAGCATCCCTCATTGGTTCTGCTCGTCCCTGCCAACAAGTGTTGAAAAGTGCGGCTGTGAAAATGTGGGGTGAGAGCAGGGTGAGGCTGTGCTGGGCTGTGACATCCTCAGTGCTCAGATAACCTGCTGGCGCTTTGTGTGAAGAATGCCAACCAGGGCAAGGTACTGACAGACCGCAGGCGTCTACATGTCAGCATGAGTTGGCACCTTCAGAATCGGAGGAGCAAAATAAGGGAGAGGAAAGATTATGTCGAGGCTCCCTGGGACAATTAATATTGAGTGCGTACCATGGCTTTTAGCCCACTGGTTTCGTTATGTTGAATCTTGATCTGATTTATCTGTCAAGTCTAAATACTTTGCATCAAAATATGGTGAACCTGATTTCTGTGCATCTCACTTGAGAAAAAGATTATATCTCAGTAGAATAATCATGATCTCGTGCTGCTTTTTAATTAAGAATTCTTGCTGTTATCGTTAATTAATTCAGGTGTGTATGGATGCTGCCGGCAATAGTGGTAGGTTTATACTTTTTAGTATTAATTTTCAATAACAGCATTGCCAGTTTCCGCTCCCAGTGAATAATGTAGCTATGCAGATCTTTAAGGCCACAAGCTTGATTCCTGCTCTCTTCAGTTAGCTATTGTCAGCTTGAGTTGAGGAAGAACAATTTGGCCTCAGTGCTACGTAAGGAAATGCTGTCTCCGAAGTCGTCTTTAGTTACCTATTAATGTTTTTTTTCAATAAAAGTACACAAAGTACATGTACCAGGTTAATACACTATCAGATGTTGGGAGTCCAAGTTCAGTTTATTCAAGAGATATGTTAAAACATAACCTGATTTTGTTAATATATTTCCAAGTATTTTTGAAAACCCACTGCATCTTTTTTTTTATAAATGTTTAATTTACTTGCTGCTTAAATGCATGTGTAAAATGCACTTGATACTGGACTTCCCAATCTTAACTCGCAGTCTTGATTGGGTACCACTCAAAGTCCCTGGTGTATTGCTGGTCAAACTCTGGTCTCCCTGAAGACAACCTAGTTATTGAACTTTGGCCACTTTTAACATGATGTGTCAGTTCGTCTCCAGGACAAGTAACGATCCTTTTTCTTTATAGGACCAACCAGCCACATATTTTCCGGAAAAGCAAGATGCAGAAGAAGACAAAATGCCGGCATATGATGAAGAGACACAAGCTCTGATTGATGGTATCTTTCTTTTTTTTTTCCCTTTTACTGATCTAAAAAACTTTGAACTGAGACAAAGACTGTCATAAATTTTCCTGAGAGTGACGTTCCCACTTAGGCGCTCTCCTTCACCTCTCTTCCACCCCCCGACCTTCCCCCTCTACGATGAAGAGCAAACCTCTCCATTTCATTGAGAGATTACAGGTTCCAGACCTCACCATCTCTACCCGAAGAGATCATTATTGAGCTTGTGAAAAGAGTGTGTTTTTTCTCCTTATTTCTCAGGGGTAGGGGTGGGGGGGAATGTTCCACAGATTGACCTAGCATTGAATTGAAACAGCTACCAGCTCTGAAGCTTAGATCCTCAGCACTGGTGGCCTTAGGACTTTAATCTAACAAACCTCTGGTTAGAAGTCCTTCTATATGTGCCTTTTTTTATTTGTCCTGAAACCCTTTGAGATCTCTGTGCTCCTTCAATTCTGGCCTTCTGTGCAACCCAATTTTAATAGTTCCTTAACAAAAACAAAAATACCTGGAAAAACTCAGCAGGCCTGACAGCATCTGCGGAGAGGAACACAGTTAACGTTTCGAGTCCGTTTGACTCTTCGCCAGACATACGGACTCGAAACATTAACTGTGTTCCTCTACGCAGATGCTGTCAGATCTGCTGAGTTTTGCCAGGTAATTTTGTTTCTGTTTTGGATTTCCAGCATCCCCAGTTTTTTTGCTTTTATTTTAATAGTTCCTTCATTGGTTCACAAACCTTCAGGTGCCTAGGCACTAAGCTCTGCGATTCCCTCCCTAAACCACTCTGCCTTGTTAACACTCTCCTGGGACTTTTTAACCATATTAAAGGTGCTATACAAATGCAAGTCATTTATTGCCTTCCTCCCTTTGATTGGCTTGAGCCTTGCTATATCCTTGATTCCATGCTATGTAAATTATGATAAAGGAAATACCTGAGAGGATCTGCAGGAACTGTAGGAAAATACTACCTTCCGCAAGGTAAAAATTAGAGTTTCCGCGTGCTTGTTTTTGATCTTTTTTTTCTTTGTCAAGTTTCTGTCCCCCAACTCATTCCAGCCGTGTGCTCGCCTCTCAAATTGGGGAATCGTGGGAGTACTAATTTAAAGGAAGAATGCAAGATTCTGCACTTGCGCACAGACCTTAAAGCAAACAGTGTTTTATATAAGCTGCCAATATTTTCACGTTCCTTCCACAAGCATCTTCCCCTGTAATTTTTCCCTTCATCTCCTTGGTGTTGGCCCCTTCGCTGGAGTGCAGTGTACAAGTGACTGTCATCCTCAGATAACTTGCGTAGGTGGTCGTTGTTTGCAACTAAACCTCCATGGCAGAGGGGATCAGTACTAAACCTGGTGCACTGCCCTCGCTCAGTATCCTTCCAGCTGCGGTTCCTGAGTAGTGGCCCGGAGCGGGAAAGACGTCCGTTTTTCCCCTTCCCCATGTCAGCGCTGCTGCAGCCAAAGCGCAGCTAGCCTTTCACCATCCCAGCTGAGTCCGAGCCCTCGGGGAAAACTAGGGACTAAATCTCGGGACTTTTCTGTCTCTGGGTACGGTGATTTTAATCTCTCTTGAGATTTGGGAGGGCCCCACTTAACACTTGGGATATCCGACGACCGATGGAGTTAAAGTGGGTGTAATAATGAAATACGTTTGAAGTCCATATTAAAAATGATCCTGGACAGCTTGAAAATGCAGTGTCAGCAATGTTGTGGCAGTATAAACAGGGTGCATTTCCCTGCCTGTCTCATTCATGATCTGCATACAAACAATAACATCTCAGATTTATAGGATAGTGAAAAGTTCATTATATGCAAGTAACAAAACTTGCCGGTTTTAACATGGAACCGCAATAGTTATCCATGATGAAATTTTGGTAAACAATGGAACTTGCTGGATGCCTGAGAGTTCACGCATTTGCAGATTGCGTGCTGAAGAGTGACACTGAAGTGGTGGGAGTAAAGACCAGGAGAGCACAATTAGTGAAGGACATGAGGCGACAGCTTGCAAAGATTCTGTTAAAGTGAATAGACAGAACGATGGACAACTCGAGTGTCAATAAATCATAGCGCTGTACAGGACGGAAGGAGGCCATTCGGTCCAACAAATCTGTGCTGGTTCTTCAAAGGGAGGTTCCAGCAATTATTTTGTACATAACCTCAGACGTAGGAGTAGGCCATTAGGCCCTTGGAGCCTTCTCTGGCATTCAGCAAGATCTTGGCTGTTCTTCTACCTCAGCTGCACCGTTCCACATTATCCCCATCTCCCTTTAGTATCTAAAGATCTTTTGACCCCTGTTGAATAGACTCACTAACTGAACGTGTACAGCTCTCTAGGATGGAGAATTCCAAAGAGTCACAACCCTTTGAGTGAAGTAACTTCTCATCATCTCAGTTCCAAATGGCTAACCCCTCATTCCAGGTCTGTAATCCTGTGTTCTAGATTCCCCAGCCAGGGGAGATATTTTCTCTGCATCTAACCAGTCAAGCTCCTTAAGATTTTATGTTTCAATGAGATCACCTCTCATTCTTCTAAGCTCCAGTGCTTAGGGACTGATGTAATAGCTCTTTTTTCCTTGATAATTCCCTCCTCCTGTCCCCTGCTGTGGTATAGCTTCATAGCTAATAGCAGCTTTGTAATAGCCTTTTTTATGTGCATGTCTGTCCAGACATTGACAGATTATTCAACTGCTGGAGGCATCATAGCTGAGCCCAACCTGCCCTCACTGAATATTCACATGCATAGGGGTTTATTGCATTATACTTATCTCTCTCCCTCTCTCTCTCTCTCTCTCTCTCTCTCTCTCTCTCTCTCTCTCTCTCTCTCTCTCTCTCTCTCTCTCTCTCTCTCTCTCTCTCTCCCTCTCTCTCTCCCTCTCTCTCTCCCTCTCCCTCTCTCTCTCCCTCTCTCTCCACTTCCCTCTCTCTCCACCTCTCTCTCTCTCCACCTCTCTCTCTCTCCACCTCTCTCTCTCTCCACCTCTCTCTCTCTCCCCCTCTCTCCCCCTCTCTCCCCCTCTCTCCCCCTCTCTCCCCCTCTCTCCCCCTCTCTCCCCCTCTCTCCCCCTCTCTCCCCCTCTCTCCCCCTCTCTCCCCCTCTCTCCCCCTCTCTCCCCCTCTCTCCCCCTCTCTCCCCCTCTCTCCCCCTCTCTCCCCCTCTCTCCCCCTCTCTCCCCCTCTCTCCCCCTCTCTCCCCCTCTCTCCCCCTCTCTCCCCCTCTCTCCCCCTCTCTCCCCCTCTCTCCCCCTCTCTCCCCCTCTCTCCCCCTCTCTCCCCCTCTCTCCCCCTCTCTCCCCCTCTCTCCCCCTCTCTCCCCCTCTCTCCCCCTCTCTCCCCCTCTCTCCCCCTCTCTCCCCCTCTCTCCCCCTCTCTCCCCCTCTCTCCCCCTCTCTCCCCCTCTCTCCCCCTCTCTCCCCCTCTCTCCCCCTCTCTCCCCCTCTCTCCCCCTCTCTCCCCCTCTCTCCCCCTCTCTCCCCCTCTCTCCCCCTCTCTCCCCCTCTCTCCCCCTCTCTCCCCCTCTCTCCCCCTCTCTCCCCCTCTCTCCCCCTCTCTCCCCCTCTCTCCCCCTCTCTCCCCCTCTCTCCCCCTCTCTCCCCCTCTCTCCCCCTCTCTCCCCCTCTCTCCCCCTCTCTCCCCCTCTCTCCCCCTCTCTCCCCCTCTCTCCCCCTCTCTCCCCCTCTCTCCCCCTCTCTCCCCCTCTCTCCCCCTCTCTCCCCCTCTCTCCCCCTCTCTCCCCCTCTCTCCCCCTCTCTCCCCCTCTCTCCCCCTCTCTCCCCCTCTCTCCCCCTCTCTCCCCCTCTCTCCCCCTCTCTCCCCCTCTCTCCCCCTCTCTCCCCCTCTCTCCCCCTCTCTCCCCCTCTCTCCCCCTCTCTCCCCCTCTCTCCCCCTCTCTCCCCACCTCTCTCTACCTCTCTCTACCTCTCTCTACCTCTCTCTACCTCTCTCTACCTCTCTCTCTCTCTACCTCTCTCTCTCTCTCTACCTCTCTCTCTCTCTCTACCTCTCTCTCTCTCTCTACCTCTCTCTCTCTCTCTACCTCTCTCTCTCTCTCTACCTCTCTCTCTACCTCTCTCTCTACCTCTCTCCCTCTCTCTCTCTCTCCCTCTCTCTCTCCCTCTCCTCTCTCAGTCTGCTGGTGCTGAGGCCAGTTGTTGATGTCCCCGTTATTGCTCTGTCTGAGATCACCCTGTACAGATATCAGACTTTGGCCCTTTTACTTACTGGGCTGTTGGATACCTTTTCGACTTTTTAAAAAAAAACACTTGGTTTAGACAGAAGTAAAAACAGCATCTTTATAAAAAAAAAAAATCCCCTTTGGGTAGTAATAGTCACAACATCGATTTAGATGAGAACTGACAATTCATCAAAAATTAAGTGTCATTTCCCATGAGGGCATGTCCCTGCAATTATAGAAACAAAACACAAGGTGAAACCCTGCAGGGTCACCACAGGGGGGCTGCAAGTTGTCTACACATTTTAGTTATACCTGTGATAAGTGGGCAGCTGAAGGTGCCGCGCCACTTTATTTACAGCTATCTCACTCTTTGTGGTTTTCAGGTGTGTCGCCGTTTAATTCATATGGGGTGTCTGGTGCTTGTTTACACACTGCAAGCACAAAACTGAAACCAGGGTTGCTGCAGGTTGAGACCTGTTTGGCGGGATGAAGTCTGAACCCAGAAGGCGGCCCAGTTAAGCTGCTTGTGGGCGAGGGAAATGCAGGATGGTAGTCGCGTGTGTGATTTTTTTTTTTTGTCCTCGCCGCTGCTTTGTATCCCGGTGCATGCAGGACATGACATGTAAATGGTGACGCCTGTATCTAGGGGTTTTTTTTACGGATCGCAAGTTAGCAGCGGAGACCCCCTCGGAGGCATCGTGTTTGCGAAGCTGCTATGCCCGAATGAACATGTTGCACAAATTAATGATAGAAAGAAGTGAATTTTGAGAGGGCTGAAATTAAACACACTATTGAAAATACACAGGAGAGCTCAGGTTCTGATTGACTTGCTAAATCTTTTTTGTTTACGCACACTTATACAAGCTCCTTTCTCGCGTGGACGCTTTAACATTCCCTCAAATATTGGCTATTTTTGTTGGGGGCGGCATATGCCATGGCCAGTTTATATGATATCTGTAAACGGGCGTTGACAATGAGCTAGCTAACCTACTGGGTTGAAGAAATGTTTGCCTTTTACCCAGTGTTGGATACTCCATTGCTGTGTATGAATACTTTTTTTTTTACTCATTGCAGATTTCACATCCACTTTTTACTGCTTCTACAGCCTAATGCCAGAACGCAGAATAGATGGTCTAAGTAAAGCTGAGTTTCAAATCCATGTCAAAACACACACATGCTGGAAATGCTCAGTAGGTGTGGAGAGAGAAACCGAGTTAAAGTTTCAGGTTGGTGAGCCTTCGGGAAGCGTTGACGCTTTTCCTATCCACCGACGCTGCCTGACCTGCCAAGTATTTTCAGCATTTTCTGTTTTTTTCAGTTTAGATTTCCAGAATCTGCAGCGTTCTGCTTTTGTTTCAAGCCCACATGTCATTACTTATTTGAAACTTGCTTCGTACCCTCTTACTGATGAATTCTGCAGGCTTTGGGCACCCACTTGGCTGCCCAACTTGATCTTTTTTTCATCTACTCATGGGATGAGGGCTCCAGCGTTTATTGCCCACCCCTAAATGCCCTTGAGAAGCAGAGCTGAGCTGCCTTCTTTGACCGCTGCAGTCGGTGTGGTGAAGATGCTCCCACAGTGCTGTTCGGGAGGGAGCTCCAGAATTTCAACCCAGTGACGACGAAGGAACCATGATATGTTTCCAAGTCAGGATGGCCTGTGGCTTGAAGGGTGCAGTGTTCCCATGCCCATGTTCTTCTAGGTGGGCGAGATTGTGAGTTTGGAAGGTGCTGCTGAAGGCGTCTTGGTGAGTTGCTGCAGTGCATCTTGTAGATGGCGTACACTGCAGCCACTGTGTGCTATAGTGGAGGGAATGAATGTTGAAGGTGATGGATGATGGTTTCAATCAAATGGATTGCTTTGTCCTGGATGGTGTCAAGCTTGTTAAGCATTGTTGCACTCATCCAGGCGAGGGAAGAGCATTTCATCACACTCCTGACTTGTACTTTATAGATGGTGGACAGTCTGTGATAATATGGGAGGGTATGAGTGATTAAATAATAAAAAGGATTCTAACTTTCAAAAGGAAATGGAGTTTCTGCAGCACATCTTGCAACACTGACCACGGTGGGTTGGTGATGGAGGAAGTGAATGTTTAAGATGGATATTGGGGTGCCACACTCCTGACTTGTGCCTTGTAGTTGGTCAGCTTTTGGATCGCTCGCCACAAGTTGACCAACCTCTGATCTGCTCTTGATGCTATGGTTTGTCTAGTTAACCCCCCCGCCACCCCCCAACAGCCCTTCCCATGGTGGTGGACTTGATGGCGGTAATGCCATTGAATATCAAGGGGAGATTAGTAGACACACTTGTTGGAGATGACCTCTGTCCATTTAGGTAGAAAGTAACATTCCCACTGCACATCAGCTATGGCCTGGATGTTGTCCAGGTTTGCTGTGTGCACGGGCAAACTGATTCATTACATGAGGAATTAACGATTGCATCTGAACACTATAATGATCATCGAGCATCCCCACTTTCAAATGGTACGGTGGAGGGCAGGCAAATGAAACACATGAAGAATATTGGGCCTAGGGCACGGCCCAGAGTTAATATAATGAACAATTTGTCCTGTGTTTTTTTTTTGGACCCCATCAATAGCTAATGTCGTGAATGTCCCTAATGAAGATTTCTGATATTGGAAAATTCATAGCCTTGCGCTTAGGGTATCACCACCTTCAGTTAATGTGGCTGCTGTTGATCAAGCCCAAATTTGGATGTTTGCACTGTTTGTTTCAGAAATGCTCTGCTTAGGCAGAAGAGATTCCTGACTTTTAATGCCGTGAAGCTGATCACTGTCGAATTCAGCTTGGATTTGTGGTGAGCGAGTAGGGTTTCTAGGAAGACAGCAAAGCAGGAATAGTGCGGGCCCAGTACAATCAACCCTGGGCCAAACCCGTGAAGTTTGAACAACCAATCAAACGTCGTCCAAAGCTTGGCCTAGATTTCGTCTCCAGTTTTAAATGAATCTCCGCTTCCGGCAGGGTCAGCCTCCAGGATTAATTTGTACCGGGCTTCGAGTGAATCTGCAACACCAGTGTGGTCTGTTGCCTCCTCTCGGACATGTCGTTCAGCTAGACAGGAGAGCGTGACACTGTGCCGCAGCTCAGATCAGTACCTCAGGGACGGCCCTCAGCTCACTTACTGACAATTGGCAATTGCAGTCGTGTTGGGTAGAATTATAGGGTCGGAAAAGAGATGGTCTTATAACAGCAAGATACTGCGGATGCTGGAAATCTGAAATAAAAACAGATTATGGTGGAAACGTGTAGCGGATCAGGCAGCATCCACGAAGAGAAGCAAGTGTTACACATTGATAAAAGCAAAAAACTGCGGATGCTGGAAATCCAAAATAAAAATAAAAATACCTGGGAAAAACTCAGCAGGTCTGACAGCATCTGCAGAGAGGAGCACAGTTAACATTTCGAGTCCGTATGACTCTTCAACAGAGCAGCTGAACAGTTCTGCTGAAGAGTCATACGGACTCGAAACGTTAACTGTGTTCCTCTCCGCAGATGCTGTCAGACCTGCTGAGTTTTTCCAGGTATTTTTGCTTTTGTTTCAGTGTTACACGTTGATGACCTCCTACCAGAACTGGGAAAACTTATAGAGGTAACACGTTTTAAGCAAATACAGAGACGAGGGGAAGGAAAGACAAAAGAGAAGTGTATGGGAGGGGGTGGTAGATGGGAGGCCAGCCAAAAGATCATTGGAGTCTGGAGATGAGAAAGGCATGGATGAGGGTTTCAGCAGCAGATGAGCTGAGCTGAGGACGCAGTCAGGTGAGGTTACAGAGGGGGAAGCAGGCGGCCTTGGTGATGCTGTTGGTATGTGGTGGGAAGCACACCTCGGGGTCAAATGCAACGTAAGATCGCGAAGAGTCTCATTCAGTCGCAGGTTGTTGCCAGGGAGAGGGACGGAGTTGGGTGGCTAGGAAATGAGGTTTTGAAGCAGGGAACAACCACGATGGTTTTGGTCTTCCCAATATTTTTAGTTGGAGGAAATTTCTGCTCACCCGATACTGGACATCAGGCACGCGGTCTGACAGCTTTGGGACGGCGAATGTGTGTACAGTAACAACATCCCTTTGTTGTGCAGGCCTCTCTCTGTTAGATATTCATTTTAATTGATCGCACAGGTGTGATTTACGGGATTATTTTTGCCTAAACAGCACGGAGAGTAGTTTCGAAGAAATTTTGGATTTCGCTCGTCAAAAATTCCGGTTTCCAAATCGGACGTTGCGAGAGGAGAACGTGAGGGGAACGCGTCCGCTTTCAGCTTTTCTATCGTTTCGTTTCCTCGCTGAGCAAACTCTTGTTCTGAGAGGTCAGGACAAGGAGAGGCCACTGCGGGCCTCACTGTTCTACTTCAGCAAAGCGGTTACTGCAGCAGAAAACCGCTGGCAGTGTTCCTTTTTATTTCTGCTTCCTTGCTTTATCCTCTTTATCTTTCATTTTTAAGCACATCAAAGGACGGGTCAGGGCTGAGCCAGCAGCTTTCTGCCAGCACTTATCCTTGTACCAGGATAGTTTTCAGGCTTGCATCTCTGAAAGTGACCTAGATTTGCAGAGCAAGTCCGCTGGATACCAATTCATTTGACGAACCGAGGAGATTTTTTTTTTTCTCTCTCTGTGAAGTTCAAGGCCTGAAACTACAAAATGAGCTTATCTGAATTTTTTTGATCCAAGTACATAGACTTGACAGAAGGAGTCAATTTTTCTTTCTGCTTTGGGCTTATTTGCCTTGTAAATATCTGTTTGGTTTCTATCAAATCTCCGAGTAATGGAAAATTATTTTCGATGGAAAGAAAGTGGAGGCTCCTTAAGTTGTGGGCTTCGTTTACAGCTGCCATCTTAAATACGTTTTAGTTTTGAAATGGAGGACGTGAATAATACCTGTTTTACTTTAAAGAAGCCACAGAATCATAAAGAATTTACTTCATTATGTCTTGCATTAGCAAAGCGCTGGTAGTAATGACAGGGCTATTTTGTACTTCTTCCAAATAGGTAGCAACTTACAAGCATTGTAAGCTATTACAAGTCCCAGGAAGACGTGCCAAAAAGGCTAAAAGCTGCTCCTGAATGCAGAGGGGATGAGCTGTGGGGAACATTCAGGAATCTGCTTTACAGGCTGGAGAGAAGGTGGTTAAGGAGGCATTATTCACTGTGCATAAAATATTCAACAATAGATAAATTAAACCCAGATTATTACTTCAAAGTGAGCCGAGAAGATAGGACAAGAGCACAGAAGTGAAAACGAAGCAGGGGAGAATGATGGATGTTTGAAATAATCAGGGCCTTGGAAACTGAAATATTGCAGCTAGATTCTGGGATGGAGGAATTATATATTACTGAAGGACTTAAGTTTTGTGGACGGTCCGCGCCTGACTTTTTCCGATGTTCGTGTTTTCTTAATTTATAGCTGTCTGATTTTTCGTAACGATGCACTTCTGAGTCGCACCTGGTCTCCGTCAGCTTCTCGGCAACATTGCCAAATTAGTGTGGCGGGGTTCTACTTACTGGATTAAATCCCTTAAGACTCTTGACAACCGTCAGTGAAGAGAGTATATCTCCGTCCCCACCTCCCCCTTCTCTGCGTGCGCGCTTGCAGTTTGATGGAGGAGGGAGCCCCATATTGAGGATTATAATTGAACAACTTGAGAGAGGAAAAAAAAAAATCTAAATTGTTAATCACAGAAGACCTCGGTATATTTAGTCGCTTCCCTGTCAAACAGTGAAATTAGTGTTATGTCTTAACCTGTTTTTTTTTCTCCCTCTCTCCCTCTCTGAAATTCTGACCCAGTTGATGACCTGGGGTGAGACACATCAATCTGTCACTTTACTGGCAGGCAGCCTGGCACCTACTGCTCCTGAAACATAATATGCACGAGATAACCTTTTTTAATTATTGAATTTAGCCCCGTTTCCAGTCAGCGCAATGTTTCATTTCATTTTTTAAAAAAAAAATCATTCCGTGCACATGTGCGCGATTTTCATATGAAGAAATGGATTTAGCCTGTTGTTTTTTATCCCCCAAATTTCTCTTTGCGTAGTTTTTTTTTAATAAAAAAAAAAATCGATCGTCATGAAATATGGAGTAGCTGTGTTCCCAGAAGAGAAGATGGTGCTTGTGTAAGTGGCCGTGTCAGCGTGCCTAAAGCTGATGTCATTGTCTCGGAGGACAGCAGGTGCGAGTTCCTGCTGTGAGGATAATGCAGCATTTTCCAATCTAAATTGCTGGCTCTCGGCTCAAGGCTGCAGCCTTTGTGGCACCACATCATGCTGGAGCCTGGCCCTGCTGTGAGCATGTAGTTACACACTTGAGACCCATTTAACAGAGGTTTTTTTTTTTAACCCCTCAGCTACTAAGTTTTTTTTATATGGAATGGTTCCAGTTCCCTCTTCACCATTCAATAGTCTGTAGCGTAATTATTTTCTACTTTCATTATCCTCATCAAGCACCATCTTGCTTAAGACTTCAGTTGCTTTGCCAATTCTGAAACTTGCTGTTGACTTGTGGTAAATGCTGATGGAGTAGCGGTCCGTGTCATAACATTCACCTGTAGATCCAAGCTTGGCTCATTTGTAACGCTCTCACCTCTTGACCCAGAAGGTCATTGGTTCCAGTCCCATGCCTAGACTTGGGAACATTCTCTGGGCACTGCATTGTCAGAGGTGGTGTCTTTCAAGTGAAACATCAAATCGAGCCTCCCTCTCCCCCTCCCTCCTCACTGGCTATTGATGATTCAGTGGCACTATTCAGGGAAGTGTATGGAAGTTGTCCAGGTATCCTGATCAACACTTACTCATCTACCAACATCATCAAAAATAGATTAACTGGTCATTCATCATAGCTACATTTGCCTACAGAACAGTGATGACATTTCAAAAGTAATTGATTGGCTGTCAAGTGCTTTGGAAAGTTTTGAGGTAAAAGGTGCTATATTATTAAGGAACTTAGTGACTAACCCTTTAACTGTGTTTTTTTGTTGCCAGTTATCTATCTTCCCCTTTCCCATAACTCTTGCTGGACTCTCGCAGCCATCCTTCATATGCGCACCCAATGAATACCAGTAGAACATTGGGTAGTGGAGGGCATTGTTTCTGAGCTAGGCCTTTTTGTGAACCTGCATTTTCCAGCTTGGGCCAGTGGCTAGTGATCTGGAGGAAGCCTGTGGCTGTTTCTTTGGCCTGTTTAGTTCATGGGCGCTGGGGCATCCCAACCTTAGCCAATTCCAACCAAGGGCTATCTCAGCTGAGACGGGGGGAATTCAACTGGAAATTTTCTGTCTTCACTGCCTTGCTGCTGCACTAGGGGGTCATCGTTATCCAGTGCATAATCAAGGGAGTACTCAATTCTTAACCTTATTTACTTGATCTAGCATTGCATTCTGGTTGATGTGTCTCTTGTTGTGTGTAGAACTATGGAATTTGGTGCATAAACAGCCCCAAGACTATTTTTTGATAACTCTCATTGTCCCATTCCATTAATGAATCTGACTGGATTCCCACCCCCCCCTCTCTGCCTGGCTTGTGAAACCGTATTTACCCTTGGCTTTACAAGCGAGAAGGTACGAAACATCTCGTTTTGCGTGAAGCTCCATGTGTAATTCCTTACTGCTGGACAGTCAAGATAAATGAGGGAGACGTACTTGATGTGGAGCGAGGAGGGAGGAAGACAACTCGAGGCAATTCCTAGTTATATAGGATCTGAGTTTGGAGCACAGTAACATGTTCATTAGTAAGGAAGCATGAATTTATGTTTGCATGGCACTTTTAATGTTCTCAGGATGTTTAACAATACGGCCAACAAATTACCGTGGGAGTGCAGTCACTTGTAGACTAACATGCCAGCCAATTTGCATGCAAACTGCAATGAGATCACCTGTATTTACTGGTGTTGGTTGATAAATTTTTGCCAGAACAATAGGAAATCGACCCTGCCCCACTTCAAATAGTTTGGTGGGAACATTTGCATCCACCTGAGCAGAAAGGCATTTAACATCTCATCCGAATAATGCAGAAACAGCCTCCTGTTAGGAGCAGCAATGTAAATCGGTTTATGACTGATGGAAATCGAGCAGAATACCTTGAGAAGAGGAGGAGTATGACTGCCGGAGAGGTGCTGGCATGTATGTAGCCATGCACATTAATGCTAGATAATCGCAGTTCCATTATAGGATTCATTGTCTCCCGGTATGCAGCTGTGCGGCCGTATTTCTAGGAGCTGCCTCGTAAACTAGTCATGCAGAAGCCAGATTGAAAGTAAATAATTTCAGCTTTCCGAAGTGACTGTTTCGTAAGGTGGTGGGGAAGAGGGGGGGAGAAAGCTTTTCCTATTTTTAGAATTTCAGGCTACTGCTAGACACGTGGCTCCCTTTGACACCTCTGCCAGGAGCGGTGCACCCCCCCCCCGCCAGTTTCTTGAGAGGTGCTTGAATGATGACTCACTGCCTTTTTGGAATATTTGGACGTCTAACTGGTTGCAGCACGCGGATAAGTCAGTGTTTTGTGCCATCACAGCAGATTGTGTAATAGAACCTGTATCGTTTTATAAAGCACTTTGAGACATTCTGACGCGGAAGGCGTTCTGTTCACGTTGGCATCATCACCTTTATTTACGTAGGGGTGCTGACCAATGCCTTCCAAGAACATTTACACCTCTGTGTCACAACAAAAGTTGTCGTGTTTCTTGAAATCCTGCCCAATGCTGTATTAACCCTACTTCCTGGTTACCTGCATCTCATTCTATTTTCAGCCGCTGAAAAAGCACGAAATGAGTTCTCTGAAGCCGAGAAATCGCTGCAGGAGGTGGAGAATTCGATCGGGTAATGTACCTCAGATATATCTTTTAAAAGATAATCAGCTGTTTGATATTCAAGGCATGGTGTCTGACATTTCCAAAAAAAAAAAAATCCTGAAACATCCTCTGAGGTGAGAAAATCTCTCCCTGAGAAGCCACAATAGCATCTGTGGGCTCAGAGCTTGAAAGAGTTCAAAAACTTGAATGCTCTGCCTTTTTTTTTTGCCAGTTTTCCCATTGGAGCTGAGGAATTGCACATGACCTTTTGAAGGTAATATTACTGTTGGACTCCTGTTTTCATAAGGACTAATTGGTGTTCGGTGGGGGCAGGGAAGAGGTAGGAAAGGATAATGGCGAGCTGCGGTAAAAGTTAAGGCAGAGCGTAAAGGATCTATGTTACAACCTATTTGTGCTGTTAACTAACTGAAGGCATTTGACGTAGTTAACTTGGGAGGTAATTCCCCAACCTGATCTGTCATCAAAGATCTGGATGAAAAAGGTACCCTTTTTTTGTAAAAACATTAACATTAAATAATTGCTGCGAATCGAGTGAATTCTTGTGCTGTGCTGCGCTGATATAAGAATCGCTGAGTCTATCCCAAGGGGACAGAATAAACTTTACAAAGCCACATTCTAATCTGACCCACAAAAGACCCAGCCAGATATGCAATGTTTTTAAGGCTTCTGTTTGTTGGTTCACTGTTTGTATTTGCGATTGCCTGTAGTGTAAACGCACGCGATGGACAGCACTTGGGCTCTCCGTTATGAGGTGCATCTGAATGCCGGAGTATTGCATCAGCCACTTCTCACCTTGAAACACTTTGTCAGTTGAACTGAATGCAGCCTTTCCTTTTTGAAAGGGAAAACTCCCTTTGTATAAGCAAGTCGGAACCTACAGTACGCCTTTGTCTCAAAAAAGAATTGAGCAAAGCAACACGTTTTTTTTTTTTGTTTTCTTGAAATCTTGCCATACTTTTGTTAATCAAAGTCCGATCAGTATTACGCTGAAAATGGCTATACTTCATTTGTAAAAACAAAAAGCTACTGCGGATGCTGGAAATCCAAAACAAAAACAGAATTACCAATTCTGTTTTTGGATTATACTTCATTTGTGTTGAGGCTTACTGGGTTAGAGCTGAAGGAAGTTCAGTTCCATGGTCATTGGGCATGTTCAGTTATTAGTCTGCCTATCTGAAGTTGTCAACACAACATCTGACCATTTCTGCTCTGCTAATTAAGCTCCATCCTATGTTCTTGAGAATCTTTGTTTTGCGACGTAGACATACACGTGGCGTGCGCCCCTTATTCAACCTGCTGCATGTAGTAAGCTGCACACTTCAGCCATCAGGTAGGGCTTCATAAGCATTCGAACCCCATTCTTGTACCAACAGCGTCACCAATGCTTATGGAGGGAAACTTGCCTTGTCCTGAGCATATGTGGGCAAAGCCAATAGGTGATCCAGCAGTTAGCAGCAAATATAGGAGTGAACGAGCTTTATTAACTTTTTTTGCATCTGAGCAGTGTTGAAATCTAGATTCAGCTTGTTCAGTGCTACCTCAAGGAACAACACCTCATCTTTTGACTGGGCACTTCTTATGTTTGTTCATAGGTTGTGGGCGTTGCTGGCTAGGCCAGCTTTAATTGCCCATCCCTAATTGCCCTTGCGAAGGTGATGGTGAACTGCCTTCTTGAACGGCCGCAGTCCCTGTGATGTAGGTACACCCACAGTGCTATTAGGGAGTGAGTTCTAGGATTTTGACCCAATGACAGTGAAGGAACAGCAATATACTTCCAAGTCAGGGTGGTGAGTGACTTGGAGGGGAACTTGCAGTTGGTGGTATTCCTATGTACCCGCTGCCCTTGTCCTTCTAGCTGGTTGTGGTCGTGGGTTTAGAATGTGCTGTCTGAGGAGTCTTGGTGAGCTCCTGCACTACATCTTGTAGATGGTACACACTGCTGCCATTGTGCATTAGTGGTGGGGAGAGTGAATGTCTGTAGGTAGGGTGCCAATCAAGCAGGTTGCTTTTTCCTGGCTGGTGTTGAGCTTCTTGTGTTGTGGGAGCTGCACTCATCCAGACAAGTGGAGAGTTTTCCATCACACTCCTGACCTGTACATTGTAGATGGCGGACAGGCTTTGGGGAGTCAGGAGGTGAGTTACTCGCTGCAGGATTCCTAGCCTCTGACCTGCTCTTGTAGCTACAGTATTTACATGGTTAGTCCAGTTCAGTTTCTGGTCAATGGTAAACCCCAGATGTTGATAGTGGGGGATTCAACGATGGTAATGCCATTGAATGCCAAGAAGAGATGGTCATTGTCCGGCACTTGTGTGGCATGAATGTTACTTGCCACTTGTCAGCCCAAGCCTGGATATTGTCCAGGTCTTGCTGCATTTGGACATGGACTGCTTCAGTACCTGTGGAGTTGTGAATGGTACTCAACATTGTACAATCATTAGCTAACATCCCCACTTCTGACCTTATGATGGAAGCAAGGTCATTGATGAAGCAGCTAAAGATGATTGGGCCTAGGAAACTACCCTGAGGAACTCCTGCAGTGATGTCCTGGAACTGAGATGATTAACCTCCAACAACCACAACCATCTTCTTTTGTGCCAGGCATGACTCCAACCTGATTCCCATTGACACCAGTTTTACTAGGGTTCCCTGATGCCACAGTCAGTCAAACACTGCCTTTATGTCAAGCGCAGTCACTCTCATCTCACCTCTGGAGTTCAGCTCCTTTTTCATTATTTGAACCAAGGCTGTAATGAGGTCAGGAGCTGAGTGACCCTTGCGGAACCCAAACTGAGCATCAGTGAACAGGTTATTGTTAAGCAAGTGCCACGGGATAGCACTGTTAATGACACCTTCCATCACTTCTCTGATGACCGAGAGTAGACTGGGCAGTAATTGGCTGGGTTAGATTTGTCCTGCTTTTGGTGTACAGGACATACCTGGGCAATTTTCCACATAGCAGGGTAAATGCCAGTGTCATAGCTGTACTGGAACAGCTTGGCTAGGGGGCACGGCAAGTTCTGCAGCACAAGTCTTCAGTACCATTGCTGGAATATGTCAGGGCCCAGAGCCTTTGCAGTATCCAGTGCCTTCAGCTGTTTCTTAATATTACATGGAGCGAATCAAATTGGTTGAGGACTGGCATCTGTGATGCTGGGGACCTCCGGAGGAGGCCGAGATGGATCATCCACTCGGCACTTCTGACTGAAGATCGTTGCAAATGCTTCAGCCTTATCTTTTGCACTGATGTGCTGGGCTCCCCCATCATTGAGGATGGGGATATTTGTGGAGCCTCCTCCTCCAGTGAGTTGTTTAATTGCCCACCGCCATTTACGACTGCAGAGCTTATATCTGATCCGTTGGTTGTAGAATTGCTTAGCTGTTGTCTGTCGCATGCTGCTTATGCTGTTTGGCACGCAAGTTGTCCTGTGTTGTAGTTTCACCAGGTTGACACCTCTTTTTTAGGTATGCCTGGTGCTGCACCTGGCATTCCCTCCTGCACTCTTTTGAACCAGAGTTGATCCCCTGGCTTGATGGTAATGGTAGAGTGGGGGATATGCCAGGCCACGAGGTTACAGATTGTGTTCGAGTACAATTCTGCTGCTGATGGCCTACAGTGCCTCATGGTTGTCCAGTCTTGAGTGGCTAGATCTGTTTGAAATCTACCCCATTTAGCACGCTAGTATTGCCACACAACATGATGGAGGGTATCCTCAGTGTGAAGGCAGGACTTTGTCTCCACAAGGACTTGCTGGTGGTCACTCTTACAAGTACGGTTGTGGTCAAGTGAATCTGTGGCGAGCAGGTTGGTGAGAATGAGGCCAAGTATGTTTCCCCCTCTTGTTGGTTCCCTTACCACCTGCCGCAGACCCAGTCTAGCAGTTATGTCTTTAAGGACTTGGCCAGCTCGGTCAGTATTGGTGCTTCCAACCACTCTTGTTGATGGACATTGATGCCCCCATCCAGAGTACATTCAGCGCCCTTGCCACCCTCAATGCTTCCTCCAAGTGGTGTTCAACATGGAGGAGCACTGATTTGTCAGCTGATGGAGGGCGGTACGTGGTAATCAGCAGGAAGTTACCTTGCCCATGTTTGACCTGTGCCATGAGGTCTGGAGTTGATTTTGAGGACTCTCCGGGGCAACTCCATCCCAATTGTATACCACTGTGCTGCTACCTCTGCAGGCTGTCCTACCGGTGGGGCAGGATGTATCCAGGGGTTGTGATGATGGTGCCTGGGACATTACCTGTGAGGTATGATTCCATGAGTATGACTATGTCAGGCTGTTGCTTGTCTGTTCTGTGGGACAGCTCTCCCAGTTTTGGCACAAGCCCCTATATGTTAGCAAGGAGGACTTTGCAGGCTCGATAGGGCTGAGTTTGCCATTGTTGTTTCCGGTGCATAGGTCGATGCAGCGTGGTCTGTCTGGTTTCATCCCTTTTAGGCTTTGTAGCGATTGTGATACAATTGAGTGGATTGCTAGGCCACTTACGAGTCACCCACATTGCTGTAGATGTAGATTTCCTTCCCTAGTCTTTCTTAGTTTCTACAGCAATCGACAATGGTTTTCAATAGACTTTTAATTCAAATTCCACCACCTGCTGTGGTGGGATTGAACCCAGGTCCCCATAGCATTTCCCTGGGGCTCTGGATTACTAGTCAAGGGACAATACCACTCTACCATTGCCTCCTCCCCCCACTTTACAGTCTTCTGGACTCAACGTTAAGTTCAGCAATTTTGGGAAGTAACCTCTGCTCCCATTCTCTTTTTTTGTTTTTCTTTGCTGGTTTCACACTCTCATTTCCCTGACTTTGCTTTCAGGTGGCAGCTATTCAGCATCCTGCCATTTACACCTCCTCTAGACACTGCTTTCCTTTCTTGACTTGTCCCATTATCACTCCTTTTGGCTTTGCACCATGAAACCTCCTGTCATTTAATCTCTCCTGCCGTCCACCCTATTGCAGACCCTTTCCTTTATTGTTATTCCCGCTCTCCTCCCTTTCGCTTGCTCAAAACCCATTATGTTTCTAACTTTTCCCAGTCCTGTTGGAAGGCCACAGACCTGAAACGTTAACTCTGTGTGTGTGTCTCTCTCTCTCTCCACAGATGCTGTAGACTCGCTAGATATTTTCGTTGTTTTGCGTTTTTTTTTAATTTGAAATCTGGACTCATCGCTGAGGGTCTCCTTACCTCCTTATTTGCCTTTCTATTTTAAACCCAACTTTGCCTGAACACTGCTACTTTTTTCTCCTCCTACACTTCGATAGTGTTGTACGTCAAGGGCCTTTGTCCTGTGATTTGACTTCCCAATAATGAAACATTTCAACCTCTTAAGACTTTTAAGTGCACATAACTTGGCGTGTGTCCTCTTGGTGTGATTTCCTTTCTGAATAACTTTTATGTTCTGACCTTTGTACTTTCGTTGCTATTGTTGTCCTCAGCTCTGTTGTCATATTGGAAAAAGTAGTCCAGGATGTGGCATTATTCTATTTTGTTAAGGGAGGTGATTATTACCGAGGACAGAAAACCCCAGGATTGTTTCTGTGACATTCCAATACATTGTCACTGCTGGAGGGAAGTGGTTGCTCGTAGATTCATAGATGTTTACAGCACAGAAGGAGGCCATTCGCCCCATCGTGTCTGTGCTGGTCAGGTGAGGAAGGTTTTGCTGGACTAAAGAAACCTGCCTATTATTTTGTAGGTCGTTAGATATTTTTGTGGTTTTGGCAACATTCCTTTGAAAGGAAATAAGTATTTTGGTTTGGGAGGGTTGTGTCTGAGTGAGATTGGCAAGTAGATTAGTGTAGATGGAATAGTGGGTGCAGCATGTAAATCATCGCACGTTGCAGAACCTGTCATAGTCCTGTGCTGGCAACATTTAGAGATTGTCACCTGTGATGACATGCCACCATGCTGGCCTAGAATTGTACATTATTTCTCAGTGAACCTAGACCCATGTATAATGAACCTTTTATCAAGTTTTCTTATATAAGGTACTAGGGACCAGGTGTGTTTTTAAAAAAAAAAATGTCAGGTCAAAGTCCAGCTCCATTGTTTTTCTTCACGTGTTTTGCTTACAGAGTTCTGTGTGCAAGGAAATATAAGGGAATCGCCACTCAAAGTAACTTGCAGCACTGGACTGACTATTGCATTATAGCCAAGAAGGTGTTCATTGATGCCCTGGTGAATCTCAGCGGCCCACAGATTTTCCAAATAAAGATACTCGAACTCTATGTCTTGCATCCATCAATTAATTGTGGGTGCTGTTAGTCTCAATTTCAGATTTCACATGCAAGACTTCAGATAGAAACGAGCAACCTCGAAACTTAATAATATTGAATGAGGAAAATCCAGTGGTAGGGAAGTGGATGTCTAGATAACAGTAGAACACTTCAAGAGCAACGACAGTGCTTATATTTATATTGTGCATAAATATAATGAAATGTCCCAAGGGGCTTTGCAGAAAGTATGACACTGAGTCTCATTAGGAGATACTGGGTCAGATGACCAAAATCTTGGTCAAAGAAGTAGATTTTAAGGAGTGTCTTAAAGGAGAAAAGCAAGGCGGAGAGGTTTAGGGAGGTAATTCAGAAACTTGGGGCCTAAGCAGCTGAAGGAATGACCACCAGTAGCGGAGGGATTAAAATTGGGAATGCTCAAGAGGCCAATAGATGAATGCAGATAGTCCTGAGAGTTGTGGGGGCTAAAGGAGGTTATAGAGATAGGGAGGGGCAAGGCCATGGAAGGATCCGAAAGCAAAGACGAGAATTTTGAAATGAAGGCATTGCTTGACTGGGAGCACGAGGTTGATAGGGGATCAGGATTTGGTGCGAGCCCGGACACAGCAGAGTTTTGAATGACCTGAAGTTTATGGAGGATAAAACGTGAGACTAGCCAGGATCGCAGTGGAATACTAGAGAGCTGATGAAAGCAGGAATGAAGGTTTCAGCAGCTGATGAGCTAAGGCAGGTAAAGTTGGGCGATGTTACGGAGGTATAAATAGGCGCTCTCAGTAAAGGCGCGAACCATGTGTTCGGAAGCTCATCTCAGGTCAAATATGACACCAAGTTTGTGAACAGACTGCTTTAGTCTCACACTGTTGCCATGGAGAGGATGGAGTCAGTAGCTAGGGTTTGGAGGGGGGAATTAAAAACAATAGTTTTAATCTTCCTAATATTTATTTGGAGGGAATTTCTGCTCACCCAACACTGGATGTAAGACAAGCAGCCTGATATTTTGGCAACAGCGGAGGAGTCAAGAAAGGTGGCAGTGCGGTAGCACTGGGTGTCATCAACGTACATGTGAAAACTAACACTGTGCTTTCAGATGCTGTCATCAAGGAGCAGCATGTAGGTGAGAAATACGAGAAGGCCAAGGGTAGATCCTTAGGGGACGCCAGAGGTAATGATGCAGGAGTGGGAAGAGAAGCCATTACAAATTAAACTCTGGCCGTACGAACATACAGACGTACAAATTAGGATTAGGCCACTCGGCCCCTCGAGCCTGCTCCGCCATTCAATAAGATCATGGCTGATCTGATTGTAACCTCAACCCCACATTCCTGCCTACCCCTCCGATAACCTTTCATCCCCTTGTTAATCAAGAATCTCTCTAGCTCTGCTGTAAAAATATTCAAAGACTCTGCTTCCACTGCCTTTTGAGGAAGAGAGTTAAAGACTTTAGATCCTCTAAGAGAAAAAAAATCCCCTTATTTCTCACTTAAGTAAGTGACTCCTTATTTTTAAACAGTGACCCCTAGATCTAGGTTTTCCCACAAGAGGAAACATCCCCTCCACACCCACCCTGTCAAGACAGCTCAGGATCTTAAAGGTTTTGATTAAGTTGCCTCTTACTCTTCTAAACTGCAGTGGATACAAGCCTAACCTGTCCAACCTTTCCTCATAAGACAACCCGCCCATTCCTGGTATTAGCCTAGTAAACCTTCTCTGAACTTTTAATGCATTTACATCTTTCCTTAAATAAGGAGACCAATACTGTACACTGTACTCTAGATGTGGTCTCATCAATGTCCTGTATAATTGAAGCACAACCTCCCTTCCTTTGTAATCAATTCCCCATAATAAACGATAACACTCTATTAGTTTTCCTAATTACTTGCTGTCCCTGCATACTAGCCTTTTCATACACCAGGGCACCCAGATCTCTCTGCATCTCAGAGCTCTGCAGCCTCTCACCATCTGGATAATATGTTGTTTTGGTGTTCTTGCCAAAATGGACAATTTCACATTTGCGCACGTTATACTCCATTTGCCAGATCTTTGCCCATTTAACCTATCTATGCCCCTTTGTAGCCTCCGTATGTCTGTTTTTTATTGTTCATTCATGGGATGTGGCCTTCGGTGGCTGGGCCAGCATTTATTGTCCATCCCTAGTTGCCCTTGAGAAGGTGGTGGTGAGCTGCCCTCTTGGACTGCTGCAGTCCATGTGGTGTAGGTACACCCACAGTGCTGTTAAGAAGGGAATTCCAGGGTTTTGACCCAGCGACAGTGAAGGAACTGCAAAATATTTCCAAGTCAGGATGGTGAGTGACTTGGAGGGGAACCTCCAGGTGGTGGTGTTCCCATGTGCCTGCTGCTCTTGTGGTTCTAGATGGAGGTGGTCATGGGTTTGGAGGGTGCTGCCGAATGAGCCTTGGTGAATTCCTACCTATCTTGAGGACCCAGCACTGATCCCTGTGGCACACCACAGCCAATCAGAAAAAGACCCATTTATGCCTCCTGTCTGCTTCTGTTAGCCAGCCAATCTCCTATCCATGCCAATATGTTACCCCCTACACCATGAGCTTTTACGATAACCCTTTATGTGGCACCTTGTCAAATGTTTCTGGAAACCATTTTGCTCTGCCTGATTGCCTTGAATTTTTCTAAGTGCCCTACCATACCGTTTTTTTTCATAGCTTCTAACATTTAGATATATAAGAATGGACCAGATAAGAGCATTTGGGTAATTCATTTGTTTCTTTTTGACATAAATTCTATATTTTTTAAACTCCTCCTTCGCGTGTCAAACTTTAAAATAAAGCAGTAAGTTTCTCCTTTTCACTCCTGAAGGTAGTGACTGTGTCCTGGGCCCAGCTCCGAGAGTGCCCCTTCAGGCCTTCGGTTCTTTGGTCATGCTATAGGCCACTTTGCTGTTATCATCGCATGAGGCATCACAGCTAGGAATGATCTTGTCCCCATCTTGACATTCGCATGTATACTCCCAGCAGGAGTTGTTGCATAGTCACCGGAACTCCATTCCACTTTACTTTAATGTTCTTCCTTGCACCCACCGACTGAGGCCAATTGTAGTGCCCCTACTGTTGGCCCAACTGGACCAGTAGCACAACACAGGTTGAAAAATTGAAATTGTAAAGTACTTGGATTACTGAAAATGGCAACATCTTGCTCTGAAATGTATTTATAGAATGGGTGAGATATGGCATTGTGCGCAATAAATGCGCAGTATATAATGTCCTGTGTTGTACCCAAATGGAGTTTTTCCCCCAAACACTTAAAAAGGTAAGAAATTGACTGTAGCAGATTGTCCTGCTCCAGATGAGGCGTAGATTTTATTTTTTGTTCTTTTGTAGGATGTGGGTGTCACTGGCAAGTCCACCATTCGTTGCCCATCCACTACCTTTGAACTGAGTAGCTTACTAGGCCATTTCAGAGGGCAGTTAAGAGTCAACCACCTTGATCTGGGTCTGCCCATATCTGATAAAAACAAAAGGCTAAAAGCTACTGCGGATGCTGGAAATCCAAAACAAAAACAGAATTACCTGGAAAAACTCAGCAGGTCTGGCAGCATCGGTGGAGAAGAAATCAGTTAATGTTTCGAGTCTTCATGACCCTCGAAGGGTCATGAAGACTCGAAACGTTAACTGATTTCTTCTCCACCGATGCTGCCAGACCTGCTGAGTTTTTCCTGCCCATATCTGTACAGACCAGGAAGCGAGGATCATGGTCTGAACAGTCTCATGATTGCTCTGACACTGAAACTAAACATTTTTTAAGGGGGCGTTGGCTAAGGAGCAGAAGTCACCTCTGTTAGCTGCTGTTTTTTCCAGTGATGATAACAGCATTGGGTGACGGGATCAGTTACATTTAACAGCTGAGGCTGTCGTTTTTATGTGCAAGTTCGACTTTGATTAACCAGATGCCTACATTTTATTTTTATATTCTTGACCTTTTTTGATTGGTTGCTGTTATGACAGTGAGATAAGGAATTTGGATCCAATGATTCTGATTATTTTAGCATACTGTGATCATTTCTGTGGTGAGTGATCAATTTAAAAAAAAACCCCAGAAAATAGCACCACCTGATTTACAGTTTCACTGCTGATGTTTTACAGGAGCCTTGAGAAGGAGCTTACGATTGATTTTGGAGCCGATGGAGAATTTGCGTACATGTTCAACCAGTGCTATGAAATGACAACAAATGAGTGAGTGGTATCTTTTGTTCCCCATACCTTTTTTTTTTGGTATGCTGCTTGTGTTCGCAGTAAAAGGTTCTGAGATGAACAGATCGTTATCCTGAGGACCTAACTTTGTCAAGGTGGGAAAAATATATCATCATGCTGTCCTGGTAAATGGAAGGAACTGCTTACGGAGAATGTGGGAGCTAGGTTTTTTTTCTTTCTCATTAAGCAATCATCACCAGCAGCATCAACTTGGATTTAAATAGCACCTTTAACGTACTAAATCGTCCCAACGTATCAACGATCTTTAGAACGTAAGGACATTAAAAAAATAGGAGCAAAGAGTAGGCTATTTGGTCCCTCGGGCCTGCTCCATCATTCAGTTAGATCGTGGCTGATCTGATGTGGCCTTCTCTCCACTTTACTGCCTGCGCACCCCCTCCGCCCCCAAAACCCTTGACTCCCTTATCAATCGAAAACCTGTCTAACTCAGCCTTGAATACATTCAATGACCCAGCCTCCACTATTCGCCGGAGGGGGGTGGAGTTACAAACACCAGCGACCCTCCTGAGAGAGGAAATTCCTCCTCATCTCCGTCTTAAATGGTAGACCCCTTATTTTGAAACTGTGGCCCCCTTGTTCTAGATTCCCCCATGCTGGGGTTGGGGGTGGGGAGAGGGGGGGTGGGGGGAGGCGGGTGGAGGGAGGCGGGTGGAGGATACATCCTCTCGGCATCTACGCTGTCAAAACCCCCTCAGGATCTTGTGTGTTTCAGTGAGATCGCCTGTTTCGTGCGTTTTTACTGCAGCATTTCAATCACCGGTGCTGGATTATTTTACAAGTTTGATTTGTTAAGTTTCTAAAGCCCCTCATACGGGTGACGGACGCTAAGCTTCTGCAGCTGCCTCAGTCCATAGGTGATTTAACATGGTAGGTGAGCCGCTGATGGCAGATGTGTGGTTCTCCATCGGTTGGCTGCACTCCATGGTGTGATAAACACCCCGATGTTCAGGGAACTGCGACCTGCAAAACACAAAAAAAAATCTTTCTCGGTTAAAGCTGCTGGCTTCAATAAAGCAAACGCGGGCAGCTGATCCTGCAGGTTTTATTTTCTCCCCCCCCTCCGGATCTCTGTATTGTGCAGCGTTCGCAGTGTATAAGGAATGGGGAGCCCTGAAGCTGATCATCTGAAAGCAGGATCGAGCAAACTCTGAAAGCGGCCAGTTACGTCCGGACGCGCATATTAACACCAAGTCGGGGATAAGGAATAACAGTCTCGTTTTGGAAGGTTATTTTTTAAAATACGCTTGCTGAATTTACATCCTCGCTGCTTCTGAAGCAGGTACTTGGGAATAGATATTTGTGTGTTGCCTGCGCAGCTGAATCTATTTAAATGATGTTTCTTCCGCAGTGCTCGTTTAGATCAGCGCAACCCAACCAAAGCTTCGGGCAGCAAATTCTTAAGGGCAACAGCAGATAATTACTGTCAAACCCTCTCTTTCCCCTCTTCTCCCCCTCCCCGCTCCTTTCTATCACATTTGCACCCCCCGCCCCTATCTAATAGGAGAGCTCACTTGTGGTTATTGCATGATTTATGAAAAGCACAAAACGAAACTCTTGTATTTAGATCTACAGCAGCTGGTTGAAGATTGCTGGGTTTTTTTTCTACAGGATTCTGCTAATGCCATCCTGTTACAACCTCACCTGCCAACCTCTTGTTATTTGTCAGCTTAGCTCCATTTGAATTGACAGTGCCACTACGTAGATCGCCTTTTGTTTGGTCCTTTTTTTTTAAAAAAAACATATTTCAGTATTACGCAGAAACAAGGTTCTGCCAAGGATGGCAGGAGTAGAAAGTGCTGCACTGTTTGTGATTCAGCCCCTGTCAATTGGATGGACTCAGAACTCTGGTGTGCACACCCTACAGCCCACAACGCCCCCCACCAGCCCAGCCAAACCTGTCCCCTCCTAATAGGTGTTGACACTGTGGAACAACAGAAATCTCAGGGGCTCATAAGATTTTCACATCTTCCACGATTTTTAAGCCATGAACGAATCCTGTGATTTTAATTATTCTTGAAGCCAGTGTTGTGACATTTCCTGATCTTGATCCTTATGCTGCTCACAATTAATCTGTGTATGTTTTTATATAATATATATATGCATTACGCAAGCTTCAGGGTTGAGTTTAAAAGTATTGAAATTTTTGTACAGTAATGAGAGACCTTCTCACCAGCACCTTGGGGTACGAGGGATGAGCATTAAATATGGCTTTGCTAGTTTCCCCAAGTACAGATAAATTTAACCTCATAAAACTGGTCACGCCGCTTTTCACTGCATATTCTTTTCTTGATATTTGAGATAAGAGTAGTGTGCATACAGACATTTAAGAGAGGAGAAAATCTCACTTCAAAACTGGTCGAGGAGAATTGGAATTATTACTTTTATTTTCACTCAACTTCACAATTGATTTCTTCTCATCAGATAATCGGTGCCCTGATTAGAAGCTCGTTGCTTTATTTTTCGTTTAATCCTCTCTCGGCACTTGCAGCGTGGGTTCATTAACCCCCGTGAGCTGAGAGCTTCGTACAACCACTCGCCCATCAGCTCATTATTGCAGTTCATTGCGCGGAAGTTTCTTTCAGAGGAGCATTTGCCATCCATTTGAAAATCGTATTTCCGTTAGCTTTTGCTTCAGCAGTTGGTGCTGATGGTATCATTAGAAGAATTGATTTGGAGGAGCTTTAGCATTTGATGGTGTGGGGGAAGCAGAATTGATCTGGGATCTCTCGTGTCGAAATGTCATGATCGGTGATGCAGCGCTAGATAATGGCCCCAGAGCCCTTATTCAGCTCCCTTGCACTATCCATCAGTAACACCACCCTGGTGTTCCTGAGAAGCAGTGACTTAAACTCGGATTATTTTAAATCGATGAAATTTGGGCATGCTAAAATAAAGGGCAGACACAAATCTCCTTAATGTTAGTTTACCACAGTGCTCTAGACCCAAGTGCACTGTTGTTTTGAAATATGTTTCTTGAATATTCAAAACAATCGTATTTGCAATCTTAAATCTCATCTTTTAGGTTAGTGTTTTATGATTTGTTAGGGTTTATGGGGTCAGTTTTTTGCTTTGGGCACAATTGAGAATCTGGGCACAAATTTTGTCCATTTTGAAACTTGTTTCTTTCCCTCCAAATCGCCAAATGCATAATCTGCTGTGAAAACATTGCAATCAGGCAGTGTTTGTAAATGTAATTCTCCTTTTCAACAAAGTTGCTTTTAAAAAATGGGCCTTGATATGTTTAGGAGCGGTAACTTGGCACCGTTAGATGCATACAGCTGAAAATGAGTTTATGACAAAAAGATGAGCGTTTTTAATGGTCGTGTTAATCCAGCACCTGCGAATAAACTGGTTTTAAAACGACTGAACGTGACTTTTTAATAAAAGAAAGTGCGCAGGTATTTTCTAGTTGGGCCAATTTCTTAGTAAATTTTGAAAAAAGAACCTGCATTCAAAAACCTTTCAAAACATTCTTGTTTCTGTCCTTGCAGCCAAAAGATCCAGTTTAATTTTTTTAAGCTATCTTGATGGCTTGTGACAATTGGCGAAAACTCCCATTGGCAGATGTTTCCTCTGGGGAGGGAGCGGGGGGTGGGTGTGTGTGTGTGTGTAGGATATGGCTGGTTTTATGGGCAAGGCAGGATTCTAGTGCATTAGTTTTAAAATTAGCGCAAATGGTCAAACAAACTTGGCTTGCACTGAATGCAATTTGTGTTGAACGTTTTGTGATCTTTTGATCTGCTAAGCTGATTTTGGGTCAATTTCACTGTGGGGGAGAAAAGCAATTGGACGGCACTTCCAGGTCTATATATTCACGTTAGCATAACCCATGTAATAAAAACCAAAATCCCCTTACAGGACTCCTGCCATTGCAGTACCAAATAAAACAGAACAAAATCACCAAGTTATGATGTTTGTGGTAACTCATTGAGCGCTCTTGTCTTTGAGAGCACTGCTGCGTTCGTGATTTTCTCCTGCCAGGAACTACCTGTAATGCGCCACAGACAGTGAAGGTGGAAATTGTAGAACTTTTTTTGATAGCTGCAAGTCGTCCATGTTTCACAGCCATACAGCGAAGTGCGGGGGTACACAGGCCTTATGAACCATCAGCTCGGCCCCAAGGGTCAGCTTGATGCTATTTCATGCGCGTTTCGTGAGTTGTCCCGAGCTGCTTTCCCTGTGCATCTCAAAGGCAGAGCTCCCAAGCTTGTTGGCCCTCGTTAACACACACAGGCGACTTCACTGGCTCAGGCACTCCTGCAGGATGGAAGACGGTCACACACCCAAGGACTTGGTGTATGGTGTGGTAGCTGGAGCCTCACAACCAGTAGATGCCCAAAGCTCCACTTCGGGGACGCGTGCAGGCGTGCCCACGAAGGCCTCGGACACCAGATTATCGCACCTGGGAGTCGACTAGCTGCCGACAGAGGAAAATGGAGACATCACCGTGATGACCACTGGCTACGGCAGTTTGGCGACAGACACCCACGCCAGAAAAAACCAGCAACCCATGATGACACTTAGTCGCTCCATGTGCAGCACTTGTGGCAGATTCTGCCTCTCAAGGATCGGCCTCTGCAGCCTTCAGCAACATCCCACCTGAAACGGATTTGTTAGCTGCGTGTCCCTCATCTCTCAAAGCTGGAAGGATGCTGTAACCGGTAACTCATTACTTTCACTGTTCACTCTTGCTTCTCCTTGTATACGTTTGTACTTAGGCAGGGAAACTTGTTAGCTGCCTGAACACTTGATAAAAAAAAAAAAATCTTCTCTGCTTTCAAAATAAGCTATGTCTTTATGAATCTATTTCTGTTAAATATCCCTAGTCAGCATGGTGGCACAGCTTGTTAGTGGGAGGAGAGGTGTCGCGACTGGCAAGTCATTTCTTCAATTTCACCGTTACAAATGGAGAAAATTAAAATTTAAGCTGGATCTTTCGGGTGAAAGGACACGTATATGAACACGTTAAAAAAGGTTTTGAAAGCTGTTTCTTTTTAAAGTTTACATTACTTGAAAAATGTGGAGCTATTTTCTCGTTATTTTCAGTAATTTAAAAAAAAAAATTCATTCATGGGATGTGGGCTTCGCTGGCTGGCCCAGCATTTGTTACCCATCCCTAATTGCCCTTGAGAAGGTGGGGGTGAGCTGCCTTCTTGAACCGCTGCAGTCCATGTGGTGTAGGTACACCCACAGTGCTGCTAGGGAGGGAGCTCCAGGATTTTGACCCAGCGACAGTGAAGGAACGGCGATATATTTCCAAGTCAGGATGGCGAATGGTGACCTAGCAAACGTTACTTGCCACTTGTCAGCCCAAGCCTGGATATTGTCCAGGTCTTGCTGCATTTGGACATGGACTGCTTCAGTATCTGAGGAGTCGCGAATGGTGCTGATCATTGTGCAATCATCAGCGAACATTCCCAGTTCTGACCTCATGATGGAAGGGAGGCCATTGAGGAAGCAGCTGAAGACGGCTGGGCCTAGGACACTACCCTGAGGAATCCCTGCAGTGATGCCCTGGAGCTGATATGACTGACCTCCGACCATCTCCCTTTGTGCTAGGTATGGCTCCAACCAGCGGAAAGTTTTCCCATTGACTCCAGTTTTGCTAGGGCTCTTTGATGCCACACTCGATCAAATGCGATTACAAATGGAGGTGAGGTGCTTATGTATAAGTGCTGAGAGGGACTGTGCAAACACTTCCAATTCTTGGCACCATAAATAAAATTCTGTGGCTGAAGTGCATTTTATTTGCTTCATTGTTGAAGGCTGTTCATTCTTCTTGCAGAGACGATAATGCACATATATAAGTGTGTGTGTGCACTGACACTGCCTTTTAAATGAGGCATTAAGTCCATCTTCTGTGCCAGATAGATGCACGAGATTCATGGCATTATTCAAAAGAGGCCAGAGGGAGCTTTTCATGGTTCTCCTTGTCAACATTTATCCCTCAAATCAATTCCAATTTTTAAAAAAAAATTAGCTGGGCATTATCGCACTGCCGTTTGGTGGGAGCTTGCTGTGTGCAAATTGGCTGTTGCGTTTCCCGAATTGCAACAGTGACCGTGCTTCAAAAGTACTTCCTCGGTTGTAAAGCACTTTGGGACATCCTGAGGACCTGGGGGCGGGGAGATGCTATGTAAATGTAAGTTTATCCTTTTTATGGTGAGCAGGAAACATTCTTCCCAGCCTGTGTTCTGTGAAGTGCTCCTGGGATGTTCTGATAGAGCATTGATCGGGTTGTGTCTCTGTTATGTTGCTATGTTAATGTAATGCTGGTCATCACCGAGGTAGCCCATGGGTCACGGGCAGGATGGAATTTAGGGCAAGACCAACAACAAATGATCTATTTTACAGAGAACTGTGCCCAACCGTCTATTTACTTTAAAAAGAGCCTGTACCAACTACTGTGCAGCAAGCACAACTCATGAGCAAAACTACAGCAAAGTCTTCCGATATAGGCAGGGTTATTCCACCAGAAAAGTGCAGTGAGTGGAGGAGAATTACATAATACAATTTACGTACACAAAATGGATATTATTTACTTGCTGCAGTGTAGTTACTCCAGGTGTGATTGACAGGGGTAAATACCTAATCATCTCCATTCTGATCGGGAATAGGGGTGTCACTAAATGCTGCCTATTTTAAAGCATCCTCAAGTCCCCTGTAAAAGAAACCCCTGAGTAGGTTAGAACTTGCGTGTTCGGGCTTTAACGTTGGTGCGTCGCCCGAGCGTGCAGTAGGGAACCTCGGAGCTTCTAGTTTTATGAAATTATTGGGAAACGTGGACAGTAAATCTTAATTTGCTAGTGTCTTCATTTAAAACTTATGCACTCAGCTCCAAAACAATCCTCCCCATACCTCGAGGCCGGCAAAATTCAGGCAGGACAAATCGGCCAATAAGAAATAGGAGAGAAAACAGGATCGAGTTACCTCGGCTTTAAGGGCAAGGGTGTGGAGTGGGGTGGTGGGGTGGTATGTGGACACCCCTAGGCTAGAAACTGTTCAGGAATTTAACGATGGTTTTCTATTCCTTACAGGTACGTCTACAAGCTCTGTCCGTTCAATAAAGTGGCACAGAAGCCAAAACATGGAGGGTCAGAAACGAGTCTTGGGTAAGATAATTATAGATGTGCAGAGTGGATGTTCCTTAACATTTTTTTTTCCAAATTACTTTCTTTTCTCATTTATTCTCCTTCTACCTCTTCTTCTAAATGTAGGGAATAGCATGGGTTAATGTGAGTGGAAAATTTGAACATCGGTTTCTCTGAATTGCTCATGCCCAGACTTTCCTGGTCCAGTGGTGAGGAAAGGCAGATGCGTTGTGTTGTGTTGTGGCACTGAACATTGCAGTTTTTGGTATGTGAGCACATTGTGCCATCAGCATGAACGACCCTGTTGAAGGGAACCTGCCTGAGATTGGCTTGTTTTATCTGAATGCCAGTAGATCAGAGTGTTTCAATCCAGACTGATCGTCCATTGCCATTCTCTAATCCAAGCATGCGGTCCCAGTAGCCATGAGCACTGCACAAATTTATCTCCATGTTATGGAATAACTCAAAGTACTCTGCTTAGAACATATGAACATATGAGTTAAGAGCAGGAGTAATAGACCCCCGAGCCTGCTCTGCCACTCAATAAGATCATGGCTGATGTGAATTCTCCACATTCCTGCCTATCATCTGTAACCTTTCACCTCCTTACTTATCAAGAATCTATCTACCTCTGCCTTGAAAATATTCAAAGACTGCTTCCACTGCCTTTTGGGGAAGAGAGCCCCAAAGACTCACGACCCTCTGAGAAAAAAAAAAATTCTCCTCATCTCTGTCTTAAATGGGCAACCCCTTATTTTTAAACAGTGACCCCTAGTCCTAGATTCCCCCACAAGAGGAAACAACCTTTCCACGTCCACCCGGTCAAGACCCCTCAAGATCTTTATGTTTCAATCAAGCCGCCTCTTACTGCTAAACTACAGTGGATACAAGCCTAGCCTGTCTTTCCTCATAAGACAACCCACCCATTCCAAGTATTAGTCGAGCAAACCTCTGAAAGGCATTGAAGCAAAAGCATTGAAAGCAAAGTACTGTGGACGCTGGAAATCTGAAATAAAGCGCTGGAAGCACTCAGCAGGTGGGGAGAGAAACAGAGCTAAAGTTTCAGATCGGTGATCTGTCATCGGAACTGGAAGTGCTGTAGAGATGAACCGCTTTTAAACGATTACACAATGGAGGGTCAGGGAAACAATACAAGGGCAAGGTCTGTGATCAGTTGGAAGGCAGGGCGATGTGATGACAAAAGAGTTGCTGCAGCTTTACAAGATTTTGGTGAGACCGCATCTGGAGGACTGTGTACAGTTTTAACCTCCACATTTAAGAAAGGATATACTTGCAATGGAGGCAGTACATCGAGGATTCACTAGATTGGTCCTTGGGATGAGGGAGTTCCCTATAATGAGAGGCTGAGTAAACTGGGCCTATATTCTTTAGAAGAATGAGAGGCGATCTCGTTGAAACCTATAAAACTCTGAAGGGGTCTGACAGGGCGGGGACTGAAAGATTATTCCTGCTGGCCGGGGAATCTAAAACACGGGGGGCATCGTCTCAGGATAAGGGGCCGATCATTTTGATCTGGGATGAGAAATTCCTTCACTCGAAAGGTTGTTGAACCTTTGGAATTCTCTATCCCAGAGAGTGGTGGATGCTCCATTGTTGAAATACATTGAAAGCTGGGGTAGATTTTTGGTGTCTCAGGGAATTGAGGAACGCGGGGCACGGGCAGGAAAATGGTGTTGAAACCTAAGACCAGCCACGATCGTATTGAATGGCGGAGCAGGCTCGATGGGCTGTGTGGTCTACTCCTGCTAAGAAGCAAAAGATGGGCCCAGAGGTGTAAATGGCCTCAGCAAAAAGCAAGAGGGGAGGGAAACCATGAAAAATCTGGCAACGCAGTGAAGGCTCCATAACCCGAGAGTGTGCCGAAAGACCCTGTGAATGTGGACCACTCTGCCGGCTATACTGCGTAAAGCAGTCCCCGCGTGAGCCCCTGTACAAGTGATGAGCTGTAGCCAGGCAGAGACTGAAAAATTAATTAATCCCACCTAACAGTGATCCAAATTTGCACTAGTTCTGTCTGCCGTTCGGGTGATATGTAATGAATAACAAGTGCTAGCCAAGGTGCCTGAAAGGAGAAGGGCTGTTTTAAACCTTGAAAGCATAGAGTATATATTTGGCAAAGTAGAGTGAAAGTCAATCCCCTATATTGTTGTAATAATAACCATTTTTCTTTCTGTCAACTACTGTTTTAGTCCTCTATTTTAAAGAAAAGTGCCCTGACATTTAAATGTCCAGGGTATCTCAAAATTGCTTTGAAAAAGGTGTTAAATATTTAATATCTTTCTTTCATAATCACTCCTTAGTTGAACAATCATTAAAGCTGAATGATTCCTTCCCGCTTCTGTTGACTTGTGTAGGATGATTTCCAAGATGCGTAATAGAATCTATTATCTCTCGAGCTGTTTACAAAGAGAATCCTTTAGGTATTTCGAGCGCAGAGTCTTTACATGAAACACGTTTTGAAATGAATGCAGAATCTGAGCCCTGAATGCTACAGGAGGGAATGCCTAGTTTTGATGCACTTTGCTCTTCCAGTGCTAACATGCTAGTGATTGGTTGTCATCTTAAATGCTATCTTCAAAATAAAAAGCGAGGCAGAAGCATCAAAAATAGGCTGGAATCATCTCAAATCGCCGCAGCGAGTGCAGAGACAAAAGCGTTGCCACCTATTGTGACCTATGCCCTATAGTGGAACCAAAGAACAGCTGCTGAAATCTATAATTATGAAAATTAATGATAACGCATAGCACCTGGTTAACTGTGGAGGTTTACATTACAGGGGGAGGCCATTCAACCCATTACGTCTGTGCTGGCTCTTTTGCGAAAGAAATCCAAAGCTAATCCTTGTGCCCCTTCCCCTGACCCTAAGCCGGACTCTGCTGCATTACTTAATGGCTCGCATTGAGAACCTTCTCCAGAACTGAGAAGCGTCTGCACCCAAGATGTTCACCTATCCCCCTATCAGATACCTGCTGTATCTTTGCAATATCTTCTGTTGTTTTATTTCTCCAGTGGGCCTAGGGCGGTTTAGGTTGAGAGTCACATTTCCAGTCCTTCCGTCGTGAAACCGAATTGTTCATACAGACGCACAGTTTGATTTTGGACGCCCAAGGGATGGAATTGCTTCAGTTGCAGTATTTAGGAACAGTACGTCCCAAACTCTTCCCCGTCCCCCCACCCTGATGTAACCCCATTTTGAATGCTTCAGACTTTGTTTGAACCCAGAGTGGAAATTTGGGGGGAGGGGGGAGTGTGTACGAGATTTGCTGAAAGGGGAAAGTTGGAGGGGAGGGAGGCAGAAAGGGAGGTGGCAAGGCTTGGCAGGGAGGGCGGGGCTTCGGCCGTTGGGCGGGGAGGGCGGGGCTTCGGCCGTTGGGCGGGGAGGGCGGGGCTTCGGCCGTTGGGCGGGGAGGGCGGGGCTTCGGCCGTTGGGCGGGGAGGGCGGGGCTTCGGCCGTTGGGCGGGGAGGGCGGGGCTTCGGCCGTTGGGCGGGGAGGGCGGGGCTTCGGCCGTTGGGCGGGGAGGGCGGGGCTTCGGCCGTTGGGCGGGGAGGGCGGGGCTTCGGCCGTTGGGCGGGGAGGGCGGGGCTTCGGCCGTTGGGCGGGGAGGGCGGGGCTTCGGCCGTTGGGCGGGGAGGGCGGGGCTTCGGCCGTTGGGCGGGGAGGGCGGGGCTTCGGCCGTTGGGCGGGGAGGGCGGGGCTTCGGCCGTTGGGCGGGGAGGGCGGGGCTTCGGCCGTTGGGCGGGGAGGGCGGGGCTTCGGCCGTTGGGCGGGGAGGGCGGGGCTTCGGCCGTTGGGCGGGGAGGGCGGGGCTTCGGCCGTTGGGCGGGGAGGGCGGGGCTTCGGCCGTTGGGCGGGGAGGGCGGGGCTTCGGCCGTTGGGCGGGGAGGGCGGGGCTTCGGCCGTTGGGTGGCAGGAAGGATTTTAGCTCTTGACTGGGGGGTGCTGGCAGACAACAGGAGTTAAATGTTGGGGGAGTTGATGAAAAAGCGGGATTTCTACAAAAAAAACAAACACGTACCATTTTGCTGGCTTCTTTTTGGAGCAGCGATCAGGCCTTAGAAAGAAGCCCATTAGACCATGCCCGTCACCAAAAACAAAATCATGAGGATTTAAAGAGGCCTTGCAACTGTCAACTCAGTCTGAGCTCCACAACAGCCATTGCTGCCTCTGAGCTCACGATCCCAAGATCTTGGTCGAGATCCATAGTTTGGGAAGCCCTGGCCTAGGAAACACGTTCAGTGAACATTTATTCTGATTGGTGGTTGTAAACGGGGGAGGGGGACATGGTGGCGACTCTTAGTGAATTAGGAGCACTTCCCTGCCGCAGATCTTGAACACCAGATGAGATGAGTTTTGTCTGCTCGTTTTATTTTTTCCCCCACATGTTATCCCCCCCACTCCTTTGAACGCAATAACTTGTGCTGGAAAATGCATTCGCGAATGCTGGCAGTGCTCTGGCATCACTATCCAAGCGGTCATTCTCCATGTGTGTGAGAAACGTCCAGTGCCAACATTCCAGCTGACAATGGAATGCATTCTGGGTGCAAGCTGTCCTTGGCCATTGCCCAGCACCCACTTGAACACTTTCCAGCAGCAATAACCATTGCTGGTTTATTTAAACCACCCCCACTGAACCCCAGTTCAGCACTGAGATCAGGTGCTGCACACCTGCTGACATCAGCTAGCTGAGCGCAGACCATGCGCCGCCTGTGTCTGGTAGCAGCAGTGTGTACCACCTACGAGATCCACTGCAGGAGCTTGCCAAAGCTCCTTCGAGAGCACCTTCTAAACCCGCAACCTCTCCAACCTAAAAGATCCAGGGCAGCGGGTGAATGGGAACACCTCCACCTGCAAGTTCCCCTCCAAGTTATACATCACTCTGACTTGGGACTGTATCGCTGTTCCTTTGTCATCGGTGGGTCAAAACCCTGGAACCCCATTCCCCTCAGCACTGTGGGTGTATCTACGCCAGATGCACTGCTGCAGTTCAAGAAGACAGCCCACCACCCCCTTCTCGAGGGTAATTAGGGGTGGGCAACAAATGCTGACCTCGCCATCAATACCCATATCCCATGGGTGGGGGTGTGTTGGTGTTCCAGTACTATATGTGTGATGCGTTTACCCACTGAACCTTTGGGGAAAGCTCCCTCCTAGCCATGTTTGCTTTGTCTTGAGTATAGAAGATTAAGGGGTGATCTAATTGAGATGTTTAACCTTATCGGATTTGATAGGATAGATGGAAACGATTTCCTATGGGGTGGAAAACAGAACGAGAGAGCAAAACCTTAAAATCAGAGCTAGGTTGTTTAGGGATGCTCGCTGACCTGCATTGGCTCCTGGCCTGGTTGTTAACCACCTCCGTTTTAAAATTCTCATCGTTGTTTTCAAATTCCTATTTGGTCCCATCCCTCCTGATCTCTCTAACCTCTTCCAGTCCTTCAATGCTTTGCGATCCCTGCGCTCCTCCGTGTGACCTCTTGTGTATTTATTTTAGTCACTGTGCCATTGGCGACCATAGCTTCAGCTCCTCAAGCCCTGGGCTCTGCTGTCCCCCTGCAGCCCTCTTAATCCCCCTCTCCTTTAATGCGCTCCGTGAAACCTAGCTTTCCTGTCCCAATATCATCATTAAGTTGATCGGTGTGAAATTTTCTTAATGTGAAGTACCTAGGAGTATTATACGACATTAAGGATACTATATAAATGCAAATTGTTGTTGTCAGGAAGCACTTCACACAAAGGGAGGTGAGAATCTGGAACTCTCCTCCAAAAGGCTGCTGAGGCTTGATCAATTGAAAGTTTCAAAACTAAGATGGATAGATTTTTGTTGGGTGAGGGTATGAAGAGTTACGGAACCAAGGCAGGTAAGTGGAGCTGAGGTGCCGTCATCTTCTCTCTGCCCGAAGGCAGGTCCACGGTGATTATTCGCTGAACCCTGGCAGACTGCTGTGACTCCTCTACAGCAGGTAGGGTAAGGAGGTGGCCCCGAGTCTTCCTCAGCAGGAACAGGGATCGAAACCCCCCATTTGCTGTTGGTGTTAACCTGATCCACATGCTAGCTGGCTGGCCAACTGGGCTAATTCAGGGACCCTTTATAGCTTCTCTTTTCTTTTTGTTTGCACGCAGTTTATGGGGCTCGTGGGCTGGACCGGAAAGCAACAAGTTTAGTGCGATGAAGTACGAACATGGTACAGGCTGCTGGCAGGGGCCAAGCAGGTCCACTTTGGTAAGTGCGTCTAGACCTGAATCCGTGCGATGTGTGGGGATAGTTTGCCATGTGCACGAGAAACAATAAATCACGATTTTGTCGCTAGTCAGTTGGGTGTCACTACGGCTCATTTGGTAGAACTTGTCTCTGGGCTGGAAGGTTTTGAGTACAAGACCTTGGCATATAATGCAGGTCATTGCCTCAGTGTAGTACTGAAGCATATCTCCACTGATTAAGGTGCTGCTTTGTACAATAAGGCATTGAACCAAAATCCCACCTGCCTGTTTAGGTGGACATAAAGGATTTCGTAGCACAAGGATTGTATTGTGTGTGAAGTGTGTGAAGTCTGAATTGTTGTGCACTTTTTACATGCATGTTGTAGTCTGCAGCTATGAATAGTGATGGTAGAAGCCCTGACTTTCTTTTCATCACGTGGCTGAGCAGGAATCTCTCCGCTCTTACTGCCTGCCATTGGCATGTGTTGGAAGGATTTGCAGGTTGATACTCAACCTGTTTGGTCCCATTAGGAACACACCTTCCTTGGCCATCAGATCCTGGGATGGGACTTGAACCTGGAGCTTCTGGCTCAGAGGCTCTACCGACCGTGCCATAAGACCTCCACAAGGGGTAGTTAAAACAAATAGAGATGCATTTGGGAAAAATTAGATAAGCCTGTGAGGAAGAAAGGGCGTATTGATGGGGTTAGATGAAGAAAGTTGGAAGGAGGCTTGTGTGGAGCACAGACACTGACATGGACCTGTTGGGCCAAATGGCCTGTTTCTGTGCTATATGTTTGATGTAATTCGATGAAGAGCAGAGAAGTCCATGGCCAATATTCACTTAATCCCTAAATCACTTACTGATATTTGCGCAAATTAGCTCTGACAGTGCATAACTTGTTCAGTAATTAACTGAAGTATCAACCTCAATTATGTGCTTAAGTCCTGATTAAGGGCTTGAACCCAGGTATGGACCTTCTGACCCAGAGGTGGGAGTGCTGACACTGCACCTAACTGACTCCAACAGGGAGTGAACAGGCACATTAAAAAGTGATGCACGCTAGTGTGTAACCTTTAACCTGGTTGCAGGAGGCTGGCTTTGATATTGTTTTAATTGCCAACAGGTTAAGCTGTCCTGTGGCAAAGAGACTGCTGTGTTGTCCACCTCGGAGCCCAGTCGCTGTGAATACCTGATGGAGTTTTCGACACCTGCTTTTTGCCAGGAGGAAAGTGATGGGGAAGGCACAGACCACGATGAACTGTGAGAATCGGGCAAGCGGACTTAACAGGTGAAACAAGTTGCCCTAGCGCTGCTGAATTCAGTTCGTGCTCTTCCTTAACCCGTTTCCCTTCCGAGGGCCGTTTTCTTCTCGTACTCAATCCTTCTAACGCTGCTGCTGTTAAGCGGGTCTTTGAGAGCGGTTCTGTAATGTGGCTTTCTTGCGGATGGAAGCAGGTCGCCATAAGCAGCACAAATGGCCTGTTTCTGTGCTCCGTGTTTGATGTAATTCGACGAAGAGCAGAGGAGTCCATGGCCAATATTTCTCCCTAAATCACTTACTGCTATTTGTGCAAATTAGCTCTGACAGTGCATAACTGAAGTATCAACCTCAACTGTGTGCTTAAGTCCTGATTTGAAGGGCTTGAACCCACGTATGGACCTTCTGACCCGAAAGGGGTCGGCTAGGGAAACAGCGGCGAGGAAGGAGAGAGTGCCTCATTGCTGTTATTTCCAAAAAAATTGTACTGATGGCATTCTGTTTAAAAACCGTTAAGCACACTGCAAATTTCACCCATGTTGTAGTGGGGAAGCAAAGCCAACTTCTTTCAGACTGCGAGCAATGGGGAAACCCAAGTGTCTGTATTTCTAACATAAAAGCAAAACACTGCGGGTGCTGTAAATCTGAAATAAAAACAGAAAATACTGGAAACACTCAGCAGGCCAGGCAGCACCTGTGGAGAGAGAACCCTTTCGCCAGAACTGGCCTTGCCGTTGGATGAATCGTAGACTTTTTCTCTGAACTGTGTTGCAAAATGTCGGATGGCAGGTCCGTGCTGGTGTACGCAGTTTCCCAGTATCCCCAATCCTGACCAACCCATTTAAGGGACGCACTGTGGATAGCCCCAAAGTGAGGGAGCAAAAATTGGTATCTGTGACAGCCACTGTCGGTCGTGCTCCTACCTGGCTGTCTTGACCAACATTCAGCAGATTCCCATCGGACCCTGACAACTGGGGGAGAAAGGTGCCCTGGTTGGTGGAACAAATTAATTTACATAGCTTATTTTTTAAAAAAAAACTTGTTACTATTTTCTTTACTCTGTCATGCATTGATTTCTGAATGATATTTTTTCTTTCTGGAATAGGTTGTTGGAACCTCTTGGTGAAGAAGCGAAGGCAATGAGTTTTTTGGGGCCTGCAGCACTGTTAACCCAGTAGGCACCTTTTCCCTCACGGACCAGTTTTCTTATTCTTTTTTTTCTTTAATTGAAGCCCTCCCCTATAGGCAGTTTTCCAAAATGATGCCTTTTTCCTACCCCCCACCCCCCTCACCCCGAGAATATCTGGTGTGACCTCCCATCGTTGGTCACTTGGTTACTAAATCGCCACTCTACAAATCTTTTTTTTTTCTTAACGATGTAGTCTTTCTTTCCCCCTCCCAATCTGTAAGGCACAGCGACTCAGCTCAGTATCCAACCTCAACCAATATGCTGCAAGGTTCGGTGAAATAAAATTGGAATTTTTTAATGCTCGTAGAATTTACCTGAGGAAACCAATGGGGCTGTTAGAGCCGCTGTGTGTACAGTTGGCTATTGGTCTTCCTCCTACGAGATCAGTAAGTCACATTTTTTAAAAAAAAATGTGGTTCAGGTCTGGGCTCAAGATTCTGTGTATACTGCTTCTGTGACATGTAGTCTGTGACATGTAGGTTGAAGAATTTCCTTCTCTTCCCTCCAAAGAAGCCAGGTCCCACAATCTGTTAATGTTACATAAATCCTAAATATGGAAGTCTGAAAATGATATAACAACCAACTGATGTCTTTGCCAAAGTGGTTTCATTTTGTTTTGAAAACGGTTTTCTCTCTCCCCCCCACCCCCATCGCCACTCCATCCCCAAAATGTTTTGACCCTTCCCCCAAATCTCTGTCCTATGACAAGTGCTCAGAACCTCGCAGTCCTCCCTCGATGGGAGACCAGCGCAGTTGGGGGAACAGATGTTACTGTTGCTCGGTACTCAGCTGGCTGGATTCAGGCAGAGTAAAACAGGTTTCCAGGCACAAGTTTTTTTTCCCCCCCTCCTCCTCCTCCTCCAGGGACAATTGTTGTTTCTTCTTTTTGCCTCTTTGCTGTTGTGTCATGATAGGCAGGAACCAGAAGGCATACCACACTTGCGGATCTGTAATAATAAATGGCTAGTTCTGTTGACTCTGATTTTACAGCCTAATGGGTTTCGGTCTTGGGGATTTATTGCTGAAATCTGCTTCCCTCCCAGCCAGGCTATCAAGGTGAATCTGATTTGAGCACCCGGCCAGGAGCCTTGTGGCACCTTTAACTGCACCTCAGCTGTTGTATTCCACCCCTCCCGTCTGCGACCAGACAATTGTGTCTTAAATTTTTTTGGATATGATCATTGTATTTTTTTTTTAAAATCAGATACAAACTGTCTTTCCAGAGGTAACCGAGCATTTGCCCAGTTGTTCAGCGCCTGTCTATCCTGTCAGCTGTTTACAGCCACACGCTGCCACGATCTGGTAGAATTGCCGAGTGTTAAATGAGTACCTTATGGTGACAAATGAAAATAAACTGGTGGATGAAGCTGGAAAGAATGTGTGTTTTGGCTTTTGTTTTTCAGCTGCAGTCCCATCTCACACCCTCCCTCCCTCCCTCCTCACTCCTCCCTCCCTCCCTCCTCACTCCTCCCTCCCCCCCGCACCTGTCTGCCTGCCATTGGCTTGATAGAATATCTTCATCGGTGGAATCAGTGAAGCCTTGTTTGCAAGTCGAGCCAGCCAGTGCTTTCAACTGGAATGATTAAACGGATCGTCATTTATTAGACTGGAGATGTACCAGGCCATGCTGGAATTGGAAGAAATTTCATTACCAGTTTTGCGTTCAGGACCTAGATGCAAATCAAATCTCGCTTCTCTTCTGAGCCACTTATTACCCTGTCCACATAACCGCAAAGTCACTGACAGCAACTGCAGGTTGGTGTCAGCTTAGTGAAGTTCAGGAGGCAGCGTTGCTGTGTTTGGAGAGTCTGGGACTGCAGCGGTCCAAGAAGGCAGCTGGCCAACACCTTCTCGAGGGCAATTAGGGATGGGCAACAAATGCTGGCCCAGCCAGCGATGCCCAAATCCTGTGAAAGAAAATTCTTTTTTTTAAAAAAAAAGGCTAATGAGAAGGGATGATTACCGTGGGTGCCTCGAGAATCAACGTAAGAGCCCACAGCCACCACTCCAGGCTTTGCAAGACTGCTTGCCTGCACAGGCCAGTGGAAGTTTCCCATTAGTTGACCTTATCCTGGTGCTTTTCAATGGAACATTCCCCAGAGTTCCGAAGAATGAGAGGTGATCTCATCGAAACGCGACATTCTTAAGCGGATCAGTAGAGTAGATGCCACTAGACGTTTTGCCCAGCTGGATTCTCAATCCAAGTGTCAAGAGTTTTAGAATAAGGGGCCAGTTAAATTTAAGACTGGGATGAGAAATCTAACTCAAAGGGTTGTGGTTTGGAATTCTCTTACCCCAGAGAGGTATGGTTGCTCTATCGTTGAGTGTATTCATGACAGAAATAGATAGATTATTGGACTCCTCCAATGAATTAAGGGATATGAGGATAGTGTGGGCAGGTGAAGTTGAGCTGGAATATCAGCCATTATCTTATTGAATGATGGAGTAGGTTTGAAGGGCCAAATGGCCTCTTTCTGTTTCTTATGTAGAAATTACAGTCTAGCCACAAGTGTGGCTGCCTTGAGGCTGTTTGAACCATGTGCACTTATTTCAGTGGAAAACCCCTTACACTCATAAAACATAGTTACTCTGTGACATGTATCTTTACTTAACCAACATATATCTCCATTTAGTAATCAAGGGAATAAAGATACTCAGCTATGAGAAATCACTCGTGCTCGACTTTAGGTCTTAGCATTTTACAAACAAATGCACGTAAATATTAAAATGCTTTCGAGCTACCATTGAACTGATAGGATCACTTGTTTTCAAATCAGAAACGTACTTGGCACCATCTGGCCAGTGACTAACGTCTTGGACCATCCTGCTCTTTAACAACAGAACATAAGGACTTGAAACGTCAACTGTGCTCTTCTCTGCCGATGCTGCCAGACCTGCTGAGTTTTTCCAGGTATTTCTGTTTCTGTTTTTGTTTTGGATTTCCAGCATCTGCAGGTTGGTTGAATTATGGTTGACCTGTATCTTCACTCCAGTTCCGTGCTTTGGTTTCATAAGTCTTAATAACCTTGCCTAACAAAAACCCAGCACTCAATTTTGAATTTTCCAATTGACCAACCTCCAATAGTTTTTTTTAAAGGGTGAGAATTCCAGTTTTCCCACTACCTTTCGTGATGAAATACTTTCCGATATCACTCCAGCAGGCCTTGCTCTAATTTTAAAGATATGCCCCCTTGTTCTGGACTCCTCTGACCAGACAAAATAATTCCTCTCTCTATCCTGTCGCACCCTTTTAATCGTAAACACTTCATGCAGATCGCCCCTTAATTTTCAAGCCGAAGTGTTGTGCTTGTGTTGCATATCCTTTGACGGTCTGTCTGCACCACATATCTGTAAGCCTTTCGCAACTGCTAAGGGGAGGTGGTGGTCCCATGGTGATGTAATGGTAAAGACTAGTAATCTAGAGGCCAAGAATAATGCTGGAGACAGGTTCAAGTCCCTTTAATTATTGAAATCTGGAATTGAAAGCTAGTCTCAGTAATGGTGACCATGAACTATTATTGATTGTCGTAAAAACCCACCTAGTTCACTAATACCCTTCAAGGAAGGAAATTGGTAATCCTTACCTGGATCTGGCCTGCCTGTGACTCCAGATCCACAGCAATGTTTTTTATTCATTCATGGGATGTGGGCTTCGCTGGCTGGGCCAGCATTTATTGCCCATCCCTAGTTGCCCTTGAGAAGGTGATGGTGAGCTGCCTTCTTGAACCGCTACAGTCCATGTGGTGTAGGTACACCCACAGTGCTGTTAAGAAGGGAGTTCCAGAATTTTGACCCGGCGACAGTGAAGGAATGGCCGATATATTTCCAAGTCAGGATGGTGAGTGACTTGGAGGGGAACTTCCAGGTGGTGTGTTCCCATCTATCTTGCTGCCTTTGTCCTTCTAGATGGTCGTGGTCATGGGTTTGGAAGGTGCTGTAGAAGGAGCTTTGGTGAGTTCCTAGGTTGTGGTTGAATGTGGTTGACTCTTAACTGCCCTCTAAAATGGCCTAGCAAGCCACTGAGTTCAATGAGCAATTAGGGATGGGCAACAAATCTTGGCCTTGCCAACGACGGCAAAGTTACCCTGAAAACCAAAGAGTTGAGTTGGTTATGACACTCTGATGGTGATTGGTATTTTAGTATCCCCATCTTTGCCCTGTGGAGATTTAACCCTCAGCTCCACTTTATCCTTAAATCATTTGCAAGGGTGTTACTAAACAGGTTTTTGCGAGCTTGAAAGTATTTACAATTTTCTCTACTGAGGTTTCTCAAGTGGAGAGTTGCAAATTAGCAACTGTTGCTAAGGGGATTTTAACACCACCATCACGCTCTCCGGAAAACTACTGATTATTGTCACTGCATCAATGATAGTCATCCCATGGGATCGACCATAGTAAAGACAAAATAATTGAGTTACCATGGGTACATGACGTTCTGCAAATACAGGAGGTGCCATTTGCAAGAGTATTTGTAAGGGATCCAAAGTTAGCGTAATAGAGGCTTATGGCAATAAGTTTGCACATTTTACAATAAACTACTGCCAAAAAATGTAAATTGTGTGCAGTGAAGTAAATTAACTTTTATTTTTTTCTCTCCCCATCCTGAAAGTGCTGAGGTGCTGGCACTTTTTCCACTCTGATACTTCAGCCAAGAGGCTATTCTGTGTCAGGGTCAACAAATGACTCCCCTCTGCCCTAGAAGACATTGCACTTGTGGCTAATCCTTTGCTCATTTGACATGCACCTAACACAGTTGATGTGCTTGCACTATATGGACTGCAGCAATTTGAAATGGCGGCTCACCAAAATATTTCAAAGGCGCTTTGGGATGGACAGCAAATGACGCCCACATCCATTGAAGGAATTAAAATAAATAACACTTGCATTATCTAGCAGGGGATTCACGAGACAGCGATCTAGATGAGCGACCTAGGATCTGTTCCCCTTCTCCAACCTCTCCCTCATCACCACTCCATCAATTTTCAGGTGACCTGCCTCAACAGATCCATTACTGTAACTCAATGTAGACAGGGCTGGGGGATTCAAACCTGGGACCTTCTGGTCTTTTCTGTTTGTTCATGGGATGTGAGGATTGCTGGCAAGATCAACATTTGTTGCCCATCCTTAGTTAGCCTTGAGAAGGTGATGCCTTGAGCTGCCTTGAACCGCTGCAGTCCACGTGGTGTAGGTACAACCACAGTGCTGTTAGGGAGGGATTCCAGGATTGTTACCTGAGGACAGTAAGGAAATAGTGACTATATTTCCACCAGCGACGCACAGTGGCAGCAGTGTACCATCTACAAGATACACTGCAGGAATTCACCAAGGCTCCTTTGATGGCATCTTCCAAACCCACAACCACTACCATCTAGAAGGACAAGGGCAGCAGGTGCATGGAAACACCACCACCTGGAAGTTCCCCTTCAAGTCGCTCACCATCCTGACTTGGAAATATATCGATGTTCCTTCACTGTCGCTAGGTCAAAATCCTGGAACTCCCTAACAGCACTGTGGATGTACCTACATCGCATGGACAGCAGCGGTTCCAGAAGGCAGCTCACCAACACTTCAAGGGCAATTAGGGATGGGCAGTAAATGCTGGAGCAGCCAGTGAAGCCCACATCTTGTGAATGAATAAAAAGTCAGGATGGTGTGTGGCTTGGAAGGGAACTTGCCACTGATGATCTGTCCTTGTCCTTCTAGGTGGTAGAGGTTGCTGCAGCGTACCTTGTAGGTGGGATACATTGCTGCCAATGTGTACTGGGTGTGGTAGGAGTGAACTTGTGTATAGGCTGTCGATTAAGCGGGCTGTCTTGTCCTGGATGGTGTTGAGCTTCTAGAGTGTTCCTGGAGCTGCACTCATCCAGGCAAGTGGAGAGTATTCCATCAGACTCCTGACTTGTGCCTTATAGATGGTCGAAGGGCTTTGAAGCAACAGGAGGTAAGTCACTTGCTGCAGTAGTCCCAGCCTCTGACCCTCTCTTGTAGCTACTGTATTTATATGTTTATATGGCTGGTCCAGTTAAGTTTCTTGTCAATGGTGATCACCAAACCCCTGTCACTCCCCATATGTTGATGGTGCATTGCTTTTAAAAGAAGTTTAATTTCAGTACATTAATTAATTTCACAGCCTCAAAATTCAGCAATATGCCTATTAATTATTCCTAAGGTTCAATATCTTTCTATTTGTACATTACGAATTGTTCTTTATCCCTCTCACCGGTATCATTAAGACTTGAAATTTTCAGTGTGTAGATGGTTCTTGGTTGTTTCCCTGCTTCCTCATGTTATTCGTTGTCTTCATCTACCTTGACCATGTCATCGTCCAGGTCTTGGGTGAGCTGCAAATTCCCAAGTTAAACATTAGGAAGACTAAGGTCATTATCTACAAACCTCAACCCAAACTCGCTATCCTCACCACTGATTCCATTGACCTTAGCCATTGCCTCAGTTTGAACCAGGCTCTGTATGAACTCCATGTCCTATTTGGCCCTGAGCTGAGCTCCCAATATCCTCATCAAAAAGACTGCATACTTCATTCTCTAGTATGATTCATTGTCCCACCTTCAGGCCGCCTACTGTTGCAACTGTTGTCCATGCCTTTGTTACTTTTAAACTCAATGAGCCTGTTTTTAACTCTCATAAAACCCATGCACTTGGAGTTAAAATTGGGCCTGTTAACCATCCCAATCCCCTGCTTTCCAGCCTCCTGCTTTCCACCCTCCATAAACCAACTTGTCCAAAGCTCTGCTGGCCTTGTCCAGATGAGCCCTGCTTGCTCAAGTTGGTCCTTGGCCCTAATTTAAAAGTCCCCTCCTTGTGTTTAAATCTGGTAATGCCTTTTCACACTCCCTTTCTCTGAATTTTGCATCCTCCGATCTGTTGATGTCCCCCCTGTTCCCCCACACCATTGGCAGCCATGACTTCAAATATTGAGCCCCTAAACTACGGAATTATTTCCACCACTCCTTAAAATGCACCTCTTTGACCAAGCTTTTAATCGCCCCTTCTAATACATCTCCCTTTGCTTGGTGCCCATTTTGTCTGATTATTGCCTCAGTGAATTGGCTCGGGGCATAATTCTACATTAATGGCATTATATAAATGCAAATTGAGTGGAAATGACCTGTAGTGTGCAGCAGCCAGCATGTTGCTACTCTGCCCCCATCCCTTGCTGTATTCCAGAAGCAGGGATCAGAATGGAAAGGTATTTTCTAATTGGAATGAGTCCATTATCTCTGTTTCCAATTCAGTTCTATTTCCCACTGCAGCCAACTCTGCATGACGATCTGATTATCAATGACTGGGGTGGGCTTCTTCAGTGGCTGAGGGAAGGATCTCGAGGATGGTCTTGTCTACAGGAGGCAATACAAAGCCGGTTCAACCTTAACCTGCTCCCACCCGCCATCCCACCAAAAATCATGCCCAAATATTGTCCCATCCTTGTTCATGCCCACCTTTTCTTGCAGAGACGTTTCACTGCCTCTTAATGCTCGTACAACAAATTGCTGGATTAGCTGATTTCTGACCCAATAAACAGTTTTCCCTGCAGAATATCAGTCGAAACCAAGTAAGAGCCCCAGGCTTGACAACAATCCAGGATTGGCTTAGAATCTCTTGGAATTAAAGATTAATTTCCAGGACACTGGTCCAAGCAACACAGGAGAAAAATCATCAGGGCTTTAGGAAAAAAATGTGTGCAATTTTCATTGAAGACTTGTGTTTAATAATTATAAGAATATTGGTGATTGGAAAGAAGACTATTGGACTGACTGTCAAGCACCATCCATTTGGGTAATTCGGAGTTTTTACACTTTCCAATCGAAAGGCGGGGCACAGCGATGGTAGACATGTTGGGCAACCAATAGCAGGAGTGGAGGAATGGGGGTGGGGGGTCAGGCGATGGGGCAGTTGGAGGCAAGATGAAACTCCTAGCAATACATTCAGCCAGAGTTGTCAATCCTTGTAGAAGCATCTGGATAAGCATGGGAATGCTTTGAATATTAGTGAAGAGGAAAGGGGTTCTCAGTCCAAGGTTTGCCAAAAATAGCCCATAGAAATTCATGTTTCATTCAGATCTCAGCTCACTATCTGCCTGACCAATAGTCTTTACCCAACTCACATTGCCGGGTTAGATGTGACCACAAACAATGATGGTTTCCATTACTGAAACTAGCTGTCAAGTTTATTAATTGAATTTAAGTTCCACCAGCTGCCCTGGTGGGATTTGAACCCATGCCCCCAGGGGATTAGCCTAGGTCTCTGGATTACAAGTGACATTATCTTTACACCACCATCTCCCATCTTGAAGTGCTTTACAGCTAATGAAGTCCTTTAGAAGTGTCATCGCTGTTGTACCACAGGAAACACAGCAGCCAATTTGCACACAGCAAGCCCCCACAAATGGCAACAGCGACCAGATTTTTTTCTTTCCCTAGTGATGTTGATTGAGGGATACGTATTGGCCACGTTATCAGGGAGAACACTCTCGCTCTTCTCACAAATAGTGTCATGGGATCTTTTACGTCCACCTGAGGGAGCAGGCAGGGCCTCGGTTTAACATTACATGCGGACACTGGCACCTCCAACAGTGCTGCACTTACTCAGTGATGCGCTGGAGTGATAGCCACAACTGTTTGACTCAGCAGTAATAATGCTACCAACTAAGCCATGGCTGACACTATATATATATATATATATATATATATATATCTAATATACAACATATATAAAATAGAATAACTCATTAAATGAACCCAAAACCTACATAAAAAAAGGTCAGTGCTAAGATTTATTCTATTTGAGTTGGGTTTGGTAAAATCACTAAGAGGTCACCTCTATGAAAATATCTGGAGTTTCAGTCTGTGACGTTTCTCTAACAACAATTTGTTTCTGCTTTCTTCTTCAGAGGGAGCCAGCAAATATTCCCTCATGATTTACTTTTGTGTAAGGAATCATGGTGACTTTGCTTTCAAATTGGAATATGTGTTTAAAAATAGAACACCTGTGATGGTGCTTCTTGTCTTTCTTCCCTTTACTACAATTCGATATGTGGCGTGCCAACATCCTGGGTGAATTTCCTGGGCTGCCCTTGTATCCGGCCCCTTAACTGAAGCTTGCCCTAAGGCAATGTCACCTGTCAGCACGGTTTTGATCTGATACTTACTTGGCCGTGATGAACGTGGTGACCGAGATGTGGGAGCGGTAGCGCAGTGGTTATGTTGCTAGAGTAGTAAATCCAGCGTCCTGGATTTACAATCTGGAGATTTGAGAGTTCCAATCCCTTGTGGAATTTAAACTCCGTTAATAAATAAATCTGATGTTTAAAAATAAAAGCTAGCATCAGGAATGATGACCACGGAACCAATGGACTGACCACCTCGTTCATAATGTCCTGTGGGTGACATTAATGACTCCAGACCCACAGTAAAATAATTGATTCTGAAATGGACTAGTAAGCCACTCTGAGAAATTAATGAATTAAATACAGTTGACCAACAAACTCATTTTTAAAATTCATTCACCCCTAATTGCCCTTGTTCAGAGGGCATTTTTAAGACTCAACCACATTGTTATGGGTCTGGAGACACATGTAGGCCAGATGAGGTAAGGAAGGCAGATTTCCCTTCCCCAAAGGGGCACTAGTGAACCAGGTGAGTTTTTACAACAATCGGTAATGGTTTCCTGGTCATCATCAGACTTTTAATTCCAGATATTTATTTAATTCAATTTTCACCATCTGCCATGGTGGGATTTGAACCCAGGTCCTCAGAGCATTACCTTGGGTCTCTGGGTTACTAGTGACATCGCCATCACTGCCATTGCAACAGCCAGCACCAGCACCAACACCACCTCCCCTTCTGAATAGGTTCTGCGCCAGAGTTCAATATTGTGACACTGAATTGGGTAACATATAATTCAGGGAGTTTGTATACCATACAGATTCATAACAAATCACATACCTTGAAACTGGGATGATAAAGAGTCCGAGAAGTTTGTGTGAATTTCCTACAGGTCCCACCTCTGGCTGCCGTTCTCAGACACCAAATTCTCACCCATCAGACAAATAATGGATGTGGTCGTGTTTGGGAGGGATTCAGGGAACATCTATGCCTGTGAAGATCAACATCTTCGTCCATGGTTCTCCACCTGTTTTGGGGCTTACGCGCACTTTAATCTCATTCTCCCTATAGTGTTCAGTTGTTCAATTATTTGGTGTTTGATTGTGTGTGTCTGGTACCTGTTTTCTGTATGCGATTAGTTAAGCCTGGGTGTGGTGACTTAGCAAGAGTAACTAAACTGAGGCAAGCAGCCAGAAGCGTGGGAGAGAAGACATTTTAAAGCACTGAATAAACCCCTGTGGACACACATAACCTGGAGTGTATCGTCTCTGCATATCTCCGAGGCATAAAACACAACATTTTTCTTACTTTTAAAAGTAGGCCCATGAAGATTGAAGAAAGGGCTACTAACATGCGGGTAGAGCCTTAAACTGAATCCCCTTCAGCATCTTCAGAAGAGGAGGAAGAGATGGCAGAAAACTAGGGAAGGAGAAATATTTTTCCAACAGCGCCTCCTCATTGTTTGGAGGAGAAGCTCCAATAATGAACGGAGAACAATTTCAATACTGCTGAGAAGGTCAAAAACAACAACACCACATCATGAAACTCTGCAATAAGATTCTGAAGTTTATTGTCTGGCATGAAAAGTACAAATAATCAAACAATTCAATGAAAAATGTTTACAGCTTTCACATTTGTATTCCCAGTAATAAATACTCTAAACTAGCAAGTTTGTTCCAACATGAAATCAGCCATAATTTACCATCGAAATAAATATTAAGTTAAATGATCGTAGGAACTTTTAACCCTCCCCCAACTAAATACACCAAAGAGTAAAAAGATCTGTGCCGCCCCACTAATGCTTTGTACACACAAGCCACTAAGTCCAGGGTTCCATTTTGTTTACGGCTTTTCCAGAACCCTGCACTCCCCCTTTTCCACCCCCCCCACCCCCACCCAAACACAACTTCTCATCGATAATCCAGTCAATTGGACTTCCCTCATCCACAAAACATCCACAAAATATCTCAGAGACATCTTTTTTTTTAATTATAAAAAAAAAAAATTCCCTTTTGGGTCATCACCGCTCACCATTAGAGGATTGGCATAGAGGAAAAAATAAAACCAAAGAGGTAGCAAGCAACAACGTGTTAAATTCCATCGACACTACTATTAGGATAAGACTGAAAATGGTTAACAAGACAAAAGTAATAGCAAAGTTATAACAACTATCACACAAAGTAACTTCCTAATACTCAATATTTTTTGTTTCGTATGAATCACGACATACACTTTTAAATCAGTGTACTTGACTAGGGAGAGCCTTCCTCAAACTTTAAGTTTGTTCCCTTTAGAATAAATTAAGCTAAACCACTTATTGGTAAAATTAAAGTCGTTTTTTGTTTAAAACTTGCAAATATAAAGGAACATAAATATACACAGAACGACTTTTACAGTGCGATAATATATATTCAACCTCTGAATAAGTTAAGCTACAAGAAGCTATTATTTGCCAAAATATTACCTAGGTCATGGTGCTTTTTTTTTAATGTTTTTTTTGTTCTTGCAATGTCAGCTACCACAGATTCATACAATACACTTAACACGGTTTTAAAACAATAGAAAATCTTTTTTTTTTCTCCCTTTTTTTATCTTAAAAACTATTCTAACAAAATGAGACCCATGTCTTACACATAGAGTTCCAGACACAAAGAAACATCTGACATTAAGAAAAAGGAGAAAACAAATAAGTGAGAATGCAAACTAACCGGCAAGTTTGGCAATAGTCAAGTCTTGGGGGAGAGGGGGGAAAAAAAAATGTTAAAAAGACCCCTCCCCCACATAAAGTCAACATGGGTCAAAGCAAAGCCAAATTGAAAATCAAAAGCTTTTTATTTCAAACGTAACAGAGCCTTTAGTGCTTTGCTTAGCTTTGAAAAGGTTAGGTAGGGCTTGCACCAGTGGCTTTCCGCAAACATTGCCTTAGGAACACACAAAGATTCAACTAGCACCTACCGCACCCAACGAAGGAAGAACAACTTATCTTAAAGAGGTGGTAAAGATAAATAAATATACTGAGGCCCTCAGACAAATGATCAAACAATTTCGATTAAAGAGAATAGTGTCAACTTCTTTTCTTTTTTTTTAAAAACTTGACTTCATCACATTTTTTTTCTTTCATTTTGTCCCTTGCATGCAGGTTGAGTAATTGGACCTGTTTCCCCTTCTGCTGTAATCAGTCCCAGAGATCCCAATTGTTCACTTTCTTTTCATCAGTAAATTGCTGAAGGCTTAAAGTCCGGCAAAGATGGCAGAGTGTGACATATTGTCTGGTCTTCACAAACCGTTCTGCTGCCGGAGGCCAATTGTGTAGTCAGTCTGAGGAGGCCATGATACCATATTGAGAGCAGGCCCGGTTGAATCAATAAGACTTGGTCCTCACAGCTAAGCTAGCCTGTCCACTGGGCCTTCCTTAACTGCAAGGAAACCTTTTAAGACTGGTGATAGGCAGGTGCTTTACACAAATTGAAAAGTGTTGGCGTCAATCAACACTCGTTGTTGGCCAAAAAACACAGGAATGTCCAAAATAAAGAGACATGATTTCAAGTTTATGCCAAAGGGGTCTGATATTTCCCTACAAGAATGTAAGTGAACTATAAATTTCGAGGAGGGAAAAATTGTATAAAAACAATATCTATATCAATATCAATATATATATGTGTATAGTATATATATATATATATACATATATATATGCTTCCATTTATTATCTTGAGAATTTGACACATATCCAAGATGGCTAAGAAAATGTGCATTTAAGTAGCTATTTGATCCCTCAGAAACAACTCAAATCCTTCAAACACGATAAATAACTTTGCAGTGCAATGAAAGCCATGACGGAGAGTTTCGTGCATCCGTCAGAAGAAGGGCTTAATTTATTTTTAACCAGGAATTATACCTCGAGAAGGAACAAAATGAAGGAAGGGAGCTTGGAACTTGACCATTCGCCCACCTTGTTGAAAGCGAACTGATTACCAACACCCGGCAAAGCCAACAGGTTGAAAGTCACTTGATATTTTTTCTCTCTCTCTCTCTCTCTCTCTCTCTTTTGGCAATCTTCTCTTTAGGAATGTCGATCTGTCATGGTAACTAAATAGGAAGGCCTCAACTAAACCTTGTCAGCTGTTGTGATGTCACTGTGTGGAACCTGTACTGTTGAGAGAGTGCTCCCCGTCAAACTACATGCTCTCGTTACTGAGTACAAACTTAGTATCAACAATTCTTGCTCGAAAACAATGTGTTTTATGCTCCCTTTTATTTTTTTTTAAGTCTTAAAAAGTTACCAGCCTGGAGCACACGTGACAAAACTGTCCTCCCCCTCCCACTAAAAGAACATAACCTGTCAAAATATTCTCTTTTTTTTTTCGATCAAGGTTCTGTAAAAATTTTCAATGAGGTCTTTTTCTTTTTTATAAAAATAGATTTTTTTAAACCCATTCACATCAAAGAGATCATCTCTTTGGCAAGATTTATTATAATATGAAAAGTCATCAAATGTTTCGCCAATGTTGTTTGTTAGAACCCTCCCATCCCCAGCATGGAAATAAGGACTTTTTACAATAATCTATCTATCACAATAAATAGGAAGAGCTTGGAAGGGGGGAGACAAATGGTTAGAAGTCTGCATCATGTTCTTTCAACAGGTCTTCAGGATTTTTAGATACATCAGAAAGGGGATCACTTATGAATCCTTTTGTTTAAAAAACCCTATACATTAATACCTTTCATTTCTCTTTTATCAGTCCTTCCACATTCAAAGGATTATTAGAGACATTTATGAATACAGTGGACCGTTTCTATTACTGTCTTTGGCAGCTGTATGCGAGGCATACTCATACAAGAATGGACAATGGTCATGATTTAACTCTACTTGTGATACAACAACATTTTTGATCCTGATAGTAATCCAGAACACACTTGTATCTAGAACAATGCAACTCACTCTGTATTCTGAATTTTTTTTATATATATATATATAGAAAGAAGGTGAAATGCACGGTTGAGAGACGTTTTAGATGCTAAATGCTACAGAGGACATTAATCGTAAAGTGAGAGGGGGAGTCAATAAGTTCACTTTTCAAACCAACTCCTAATAACATTCAGATGGGATGGGGGCACAAGTCAACTTGTGATTGCGCTGAAAACCAATGAACTTAAAGGGGAAATACATTAAACTGAATTGGCTCAGGAATAAGTAACTGGTAGCAGAAAAATCTCCTGTATTATCACTGGCATATCTGAATTTTATATTTTGCCTTCTGGAGATAGTTGATTAGCAATCTGTACAGAGTTCTCCCTTAGGTGGTATCATGAATAGAAACAATGAGCTACACAAAGTCCTCTTGATCAATGGAGTCACATCAAGGCACCTTCCAACCAGAAGTTCAACCCAGTCAAAGGAGGCAACAGAGAGGCCTCTGTAAGTCTACTTTTGCTAATATAAAGTGATTGTGGAGCAATTCTGCAGAAAATATTTGCCTTTCAATCTTTGATGACCCAGGTCTTCTTTCATAGTGATAAACTAGCAAGGCAAGAGGTGATGTTTTCCTGTAACTAATCCTAATATCTCCATCCCATAAACAACCGTAAGGACCAGCAGTTATTTTCTTGCTGTTCTGTTGCCTGATGATTTTGTTAACCGTCTCAACTAAATGACGTGGCAGTAAAACGAACCATGTTAAGTTCTCCATTGTATGTCTGACTAGCCTATTAAAGCACTGACTCTTCGATAAACTTGCACAGTAATAAAATGACAAGTGAGGCTTCTGAGGCATCCATATTGATCAGGGAATGCATGTCATGTCATAGAGCATAGTACGTCATAGAGCATTATATAGTCATGAGTCTTTCATAAATGGGATGTTCATATGGTGTCTATTAATATGGGCACATAAAGTGTGCATGAATTAGTGTTGGTTATGGTATATCTGTATTGTACAGAGGGTTTACTGATGGAGCCATGAACAAAGTGTTATGCGTGAGGCTGTGGTGTATTAGTGTGTTATTTTCCCTGATAGTAGGAGCAACAATTGATCTGTGTACTATTAGAGGTGAAGGGAGTGTTATTGTGAAGGACTACTGCACAATAATAATGTTGTGCAGTGTCTGGCTCACGCACTATCACAAAACAGCAAAACTGAAGCATGACCTAAGCTGTAAAACTTGGTGTTGAGAATCCAACATGGATTCAGCTCCAAGTGTAAATAAACCCTTTAAACTGGAATGAAGCCTGTGCACTGGACCCTGAATTTGACATGCGTGTGACACTGGTAGAATCCAGAAGCGACATCAACAATTCCTCTCAACCTCACACACCCTGAGTACAGGGTAAGTCCTGATGTCTAAGGTCAGTGCTGATGTCAATACTTCCGAGCCCAGTGTTGTTTTGATGGAGTGGGGTTTGTCTAAGTCACTTCAGTTGCCAATATAATTGAGGTCAGAGAGGTTCCCGTTTCAAGAAACTCTTAGGAATTATGGCATGAGATAGTTCCACAGAGGTGGGTTGGGGAAGCACAGGATATACTCACTATACCTCAATTCAAGAGTTAAATAGAAATACTGAATCCCCATGATAAAGTAATATTCCTACAGAGAAACTGAGGTATCTATTGCAGGAATTTTAGACACATGTGCAAGGTACACCTCCACACAAGATGTATCCAACCAAAGATATCCATTTCCGGAAGTAGCCTTTCCCAAATTGGCAACAAAACCGCCGATTGTCTCACGTTTCTGCACTCATTATTGTTCCCCTGTCCTCCCACACGATATCTCAAACTATCCCCATTATGCTGGGACAGAGAAGAGGAGGAGGTGTAGCTGAATTTAATGCCCATAGGTTCTTCTATTTTAACCACATTATAACTGTAACAATGACCCACATATAAAGGGGAAAGTGTAGGCTATGGTGTATCATCAATACTGTGGTAGCAGAATTGGAATTGTCACTTTAAATTCTATCAGTAATAGGCGACTGATGTATGAAAATAGCAGATGATTCTAAGATGGAATGCTTTGAAGGTGAAACTCTCCTTGCTACCTGGGTGTATTAGACACCTTGTGCATGGGTGACTGTCAAACATTTAGGAGAAACTCTTGATAGCCCTCTCTTGGACTATGACCTGAATTCAAAATACTTGCATTTAAAATGATGCCTTATCATATCTTTGAATCACCTCAATGCGTCATGTGGTGAAGGGATAATTATGTAGTTGAGTGACGGGGCCAGGAAATGCACAAGTACTTTTGTATGGAGGCAAAACTAAGGAAGGTAGGAATTCATATCCTGCTTTTCCGATAATGGTGAACCTCCAGTGGCATTGCTCACGGTTAGAAAGAATGCTGCCCTTAGTGCAGCAGATTGCGTTTTTAATTCTTTCACAGGACCTGGGCATTGCTGGCTAGGAGAGCATTTATTGCCCATCCCTACTTGCCCTTGAGAAGGTGGTGGATCACCACCACCTTCTTGAACCGCTGCAGTCTGTGTGGTGTAGGTCCACCCACAGTGCAGTTAGGAAGGGAATACTGCCAACTTATTGGTAGAACCTGCCTGATTTTCATCTAATAGGTTACATTGGGATGGAAACCGGGCGATAGGGAATAGGAGGTGGGAGTGGGGAAGTGATCTGTTTTTCCAGATTTCCAACCAGGCAGCAAAGGTCTAACAGGACCTAGGTGGAGGACAGAGCTGGACAGGGTACGCTGCAGTGCCACCAGTGTTGGGAGGATTGTACAACAGCTGTTATTGTTACCTGTAAAAAGTAATAGAAGTTGCCATTACCATTGTACTGAGTCCACATCTCTTGGGGTTACATGCCGCACAAACATTATTAAATAAACAGTAAATTAGGGGAAATTGTTTCCACTTGTAGGAGGAATGGTAACCAAAGGACACAGGTTGAATATAATAGGCAAAAGAATCAGAGGGGAGATGAGGAGAATTTATGTTTTTACACAGTGAGTTGTGATCTGGAACGTGCTGCCTGAAAGGTTGGTGGAAGCAGATTCAATGGGAACTTTGATAATGGAGTTGGATAAAGACCTGAAAAGGAATCATTTTCAGAGCCATGGGGGAAGGAGCAGGAGAGTGCGAATGATTGGGTAGCACTCTCAGAGGGCCGGCACAGGCACAATGGGCTGAATGGCCTCCTCCTGTGCTACATCATTCTATGACTCTAAACTGTGACAGGAAAAAGATGTGGACCAATAGGAAGTCTCAAAAATACTCAAGCCCGAAAATTTCTGTTCATGAATGTTAAAGGTGTCTATTCTCTTACCTGCAGAAGAGTTAACACAAACTTTAAATGGGTTAAAAGGAATGTCATATAAATACATTAAGTATTTGAAAGCTCATAGTTTCTTGTCTAGAATCAAAATAACCCAAGCGGTGATATTTGTACTTATTTCTACAATGTTCTCATGGGTGTACTTCACTTTTCCCATCGTCTCCTGGTCTAAGAGTGACAGTTGATTACTCACATAATTTGATTGATTTTTTAAAAAAAAAGAATATTTAAAGCAGAGAAGTATGGTAGCAAATTCCCTCCAGTTATGTTGCCAAAATAGCAATAAAAGCACAGACTGATGCATAACCCATCCCAGTGAAAGGCAGAAACCTGAAAGAATATTAGGGAGTGTTGGGGCACAAACAGCATCAGAAACCAAGATTCTGGCAAAAGGTCGAAGTTGAAATCTAATTCAAGGTATGCTACCTAAAAAAAGAGTTTGGACTTTAGGAATACCAGAGGCTTTAGGTAAGATGTGATAAAATGGTTTAGTGTGTCGGTCTCATGGAGAAATCAGCCACTTGTATTTCTCACTGGGAGACAAGAATTTCCCCATTGGGCCACTATGATTTATTACATGATGTGGTAATGACTCTGCACACTTCTTTCCCTAGAAATAATGGCATGAACATTTATCAGGGTATTGTATGTGCTATAGTGTATGTTGTGTGCGCGTATACAAGTACCTTGGAGTCTGTGTGTGTGTACACATGAAAGAACCAGAACACCTGATCAGACATTGATGTGTGATCCCCGATCAGCGGGCATGTGTTACTACTACCAGTGTCAGTAATGCTACCCTTAGCCGACCTGTGGTGTGGGTTAGGGTTAGAGTTAGGTTTAAGGTGGGTGACCAGAGGGCTTGTTCCATTGATTGCCATTGTACTACCCGCTCCTGTATTCGGTCTGGTTCTTCAGTGGGAACTGTTGGGTTGGGGGGGGGTGTGGGGGTGTGTTGCAAGTGGCAACATTTATATTCGCTGTGTTAATCAGGCAATACTGAATGGGGTGCTTGGGAGTATCGTGGCGTTTTTCATTTCAATGAGCATGACATTGTTTGCTTTTGGCACAAGGCGGGGACTGAGTGCTAAAGGTAGCACTGCGAAATACCCAGTCAGGAGCTGTGGATTCTGACTTACACCCCATCAGGAGCCTGTCCTATCAGTTTACCAGCAACATCGGGACCATAAGCGGACTGACCATCTTGTCCACAGCTCCTGACTGTGTGGCCTATTTGCACTGTGTATGGTGTCATTCAGATAGTAGGGGCTAAGATGCAAAGTTTAACTTTAAACAGGTGCCTAAACTGATATAACCTTGGAGAGGGGGGGTGAAGTGTCTATGGTAGGCAGTGCACAGAGGAACTCCTCCCCATTATTGACAATGACTTGGACTAGAAGTTTTCCTCATGGTACAAAATATGAAAGTGGCACATTGTGCGGTATAATGTAGGTCTGTTGGTTGAACCTATTGACAAAGGGCTGAAAGATCTGGGATTTGTTTCCCAATGGAGATCATGCAGCCTTTGCTCTTTCTGGGATGGATAGAATGAATGTCATGTCTTCAAATGAGAGAGCACTAGAGGAAAGCAGACCACAGGAAAAGTGTTTGTCACATTCCTGCAACATGTCCTGGCTGTTCAGGAATAAGACGGAGACCTTACATCAGCCTAAAGGCCTCCCATGTAGAACGGAGGGCGAAATCCGCCTTTTCCCATCTTCAGTGTTGCCATTGGAGTGTGTGTTTTTTTTGGTAATTATGCTTCAACAATGACAGGAGACTGACAGGAATCCAAATGGACACTCACTGGAAGGCGGGTGATGCCAAGTCAGTGGAGTTTGAGGGAGAGGGCGTGAGGAACTGGAGGTGACAGGAGAGGGAAGATGGGACACCCAGGATTCGGACCTTGGTCACAACCTGGTGGCCCTGAGGTGAAGGCGGCGGCGTTTAAGTGAGGCTGGTCGAGTCAGTCAACTGCAATCTTTCTGTAAAAGGGACTGAACAATTCTCCCCAGCAGACTGCACTAAACCACCAGCCCCCTCTCCCACACACAAGGAGACAGACGAGCAAACCCTGGGGAGGGCGAGGAGTGCAAGGGCTTTCCCAGCAAGGCATTGGTCAAGCATTTCCCCTTCTTATACTTGCTATGCGTTGCCATGAAAACAGCTCATGTTTAAATATGAAAGAGGTGCATGCTTTTATTTTAGCGTTTATAAATATAAGGCTATCAAAGAACATTTTTTTTTTACATTATCTGTTCTCCTGAAAGTTCAGTTTGACAGGATCCATTAGTTATGCCTATGAAGAAACTTCAATTGTGTCCAACAAAATTGGTGGTAGTGTCGCTTTCGGAGTGAGTTCTCCATGGGGTTGAGGTGGGGGGTGACAGACTAGGGCAGTCGCATTGGCAATCTAAAGACTTTGGCTTAAAATAGATAACCAGAGAGAACAGGTTAAAACCAGGGAGTGCAAGAAAAGCAGACAGTAAAATATTCAGCTTTCAGCCTCTGAGTTTATAAGTCTCTATAAAAGATGCTCACACCTAGTCAAAATTGCCCCAGGAGACACCCAAACGTTGCAAAGGCTGCCCTCCGTTTTACACACCAATTTTGTTTTGGTCAACGCCGTAACATTGTTTGCAAAGGTTTTCCCACATCATTATTATTATTTTTTTTTTAAAAGAGCCTATATAATAAAAAAAAAAGCCCACCAGTGTGTTTCTTTTTGTGTGTAAAAATGGGGCACTGCCACTTTAAAATGACTAAGATGACTTATTAAAGGGGGAAACTCTACCCTATTTGAAAAGGAAATAGGTTAACTCACAGAGGCAATCGATTAAAGCGTGCACTGCCCCTACGGTGGAAAAGTCCACTTTTGCCTTTGTGCAATTGTTTTTCTTCCTGGGGAAGTGGACCTCACTCGGGCTTCTGGAGGGTGTCTGACCCAGGGCTCAGGAACAGAGTAAATAAGCCGCAGCAGCTACTACGTTTTGTCTTAGGCATCGAGTCACAAAAAATAACCAGTTCCCTACCAACAGGATCACCACAGAAATAGCTTTCACCCCAGATATTCCTAGCTAGGCACCCGAGCTCTTTGCAAAAAGCTTACAAAGTGGGAAATGCCTCTCACCACACGGAACACTCAGCAGAAGTTGGCGAGTTAGGTTAGTGAAGACGTCGGACAATTAATCTACGGTTAATGCACTTCAGTGTCTGACAGAGCTCCGGTGTTCTGCTAGACGGTATTGCACTTTCCTTTTTTTTTGATCTCAGTTAATAAAAACCGTGGAAGGAACAGGAAAAAGAGAAAAAAAGGTAAATTAATTAATGAGCTGCAATTCATAAATATTCCCCTTGAAAAGATTTTTTTGTTTTTATATATCAATTGCAACCACACGACACTTCTGAAAACAGGTCTTTTGTGAAACGTTCTAAGTTTCCCAGCTTTCTGTTCTGCCCATCATTACAAGAGATAATCACCTTCAAGGAAGGTAGTTATAAGTATTATTATTAATATTAGGCTGGGTTAAAACCCCCTGCGTAGTATTGTTTTATACGTATTATATTCATATAGTAAGAGCTATGAAAAAAGTATTCAAAGTTGTTTATGAAATTGCTTCCTCGTTATTTGTTGTAAGATGTCCTGTATCAATATAACGCTAACACTGGCTCTTCAAAAAGTCTGTTTTTTTTTTTCTCTGTAAGCCCAGGTATATTAATGGATGTTTTTTGTTTTTTTATTGTGTGTTTGTGTGTGTGTTTGTGTGTGTGTGTGTTTTGTTCTGTTGCTGTGTGTGTTTGGTGGCGTACTGGTTATTTTGCTTGACTTTTTTTTTGTTTTTTTTATATATATATAATGTTTATGTTGCGGAGGGTGCTTCTGTTGTGTGTGTGTGTGTGTGTGTGTGTGTGTGTGTTTTTAATCTCTCTCTCTTTCTCTCTCTTTCTCTCTCTCGCTCTCTCTCTGGTGCCCCTGTGGGCACCCTCACGACTTGTGTGTCTTGCTTGTTTTGAAGGACACCTGCAGGACCCGGTCGCCGAGGCGATAGCCGTTCAGGCTGGCGATAGCCATGGCCGCCTCATCGTAGTTGGTCATGGTGACGAAGCCGAAGCCTTTGCACTTGTTGGTGTTGAAGTCGCGGATGACCTTGACGTTGGTGACCGCCCCAAAGGGCCCAAACAGCTGCCAGAGGACGCTCTCGTCCGCCTCGGGGGAGAGGTTGTACACAAAGATGCACCAGCCGGTGCCCGTGGGGCCCGAGAGATTCACGCCAGCGAGGCTCGTCATCCCTTCGATTGTGATCGGAGAGAACCTGGTGGACAGAGAGAGAGGGCTGCTTGGGTGTGAATCAGATTTTCTACCACTTCACACACAAAAATAGTCACATAGCCCAGCATCAGCAGATACACCGTTCAAGGCTTATCTAGTTATAGACCTCCCGTGGCATCGCTCATGTACAATCAGAATGCAGTGCATCTCCCTCCAGGTGCAGTCATGACGCTGCAGATACCAGAACGGGGACCATAATCTTCTTTGGATGCATCTATCTCAACCCGATAACCTTTGATTCCCTTGTTAGTGAAGAATCTATCTACCTCTGCCTTAAAAAATATCCAATGACCCCACCCCCACCGCTCTCTGGGGAAAGAGAATTCCAGAGACTCAGGACCTTCTGAGAGAATAAATTTCTCCTCATCTCCATCTTAAATGGGAGCCCCTCTTAACCGTGTCCCCTAATTCTAGTCTCTCCCTCAAGATTCAACTAGCCCTTGCTGGTGATTATGCTCCACACGAGCCTCCCGATCAATCGCTCTTTATCTAACACTATCTGTGCAGCACATACTGGTTATACCCATCTGACCCATTGTTCTACAAATATTGTCCCAACCTTTCCTCACATCTACATCTTTCGTGCAAGAAGACATTTCTCCCCAGTTCTTCAGTTACAGAGTCTGCAGGGAGCTTTGCTAATACCGCAGTTGTTTCTGCCTCTATACTGCTGGCAAAGCAGGGTCCAATTATACGGAAATGTTATATTTGATATTGGCAAGGCAGGTCTCCTGTTGAAGGGACCAACAGCATCCCTTAATGTTGAATTTGGTGTTGAGGTCATGTCTGAGTTTGTTGGTGAATTAGTGGATCACTTAGATGATTGGACAAAGCTACACAGGCCTTACGGCACAGAAACAGACCATCCATACGAACATAGAAACATACGAATGAGGAGCAAGAGTAGACCATTCGGCCCTTCTGGCCTCTTCTGTCATTCAATAAGATCATGGCTGATCTGATTGTGGCCTCAACTCCACATTTCTGCCTACCCCCGATAACCTTTGACTCCCTTGTGAAGAATCTATCTGCCTCTGCATTAAAAATATCCAATGACCCCGTCTCCAACGCTCTCTGGGGAAGAGAGTTCCAAAGGCTCAGGACCTTCTGAAAGAATAAATTTCTCACCTCCATCTTAAATGGAAGACCCCTTATTTTTAAACGATGTCCCCTAGTTCTAGTCTCTCCCACAAGATCCCACTGCTCCTTGCTGGTGTTTATGTTCCACACAAGCCTCCCCTCACCCCCTCTTCATCTAACACTATCAGCATAATGTTCTACTCTTTTCTCCCCCATGCACTTAACTAGCTTTCCCTTAATTCCACGTCAATCATTCCCTGTGGCAGCGAGTTCCACATTCTCACCACTCTCATGGGTAAAGACGTTTCTCCTGAATTCCCGATTGGATTTATTACCGACTGTCTTACACTGATGTGACTTGGTGTCATGTGGACCTCATCCAATTCAAGTGGGCAGTGTCAGATGTGTCATGCCAGAAGACTGGTTGGTCCTGACTGATCCATACTCTAGGTACTGAACAAAGTACAGAGGAGAACCCTAGGCCCTGTACCTTCGAGCAGCTAGTTCAGAGGGGGAATGGAGTGGGAGGAAGCCGACTGCCGTTGACCACCATGCAAAGAGATCAGGGAAAGGAAGAAACTAAAATCCCTCACAAACACTTTAAATGGGTACTGCCACCTAGGAGGTCAGTTGAGTGGATAACATACACCCTTAGGAAAAGCCTACACTTTAAAACTAGGCACATAGCTGTACAACACCAGACTAACAGTCTAGACATCACACATTCAAATTCCACCACAATGAGGAGTGCTATTGAATTCGATAAAATCTGGTAATGTGTGAGCAGACATTCAGAAAGAAAAAAACAATGACTGTAAAATTTGCCAGTGGATTGTTCCTAAAACCCAGCTGGCTCACTCTTGTCACTTAGCATCTGGCCCGCACATCACTTCAGCCTCACACTCCATTGTTGACTCTTGATGCCCTCTGCTGTAGGCTAGTGAGACACCTGGTTGCTATTCAGAAAAAAAGACCCATCCTCAGCCTCTCTTAGGACAACTAGGGATTGACAATAGGTGCGGCCTTGAGAACAACCTGATTAAAGAGTGCAATGATTGTGCTGAAGTATGTAGACTTTAGATAAAGAAACACTTAATTTGCTTCAGTGTAATCTCTTTCCTCATGACAGTAACACTCAATTTAACAAAATGATCTTGGAATTCACAGTTACTAGAGGACAAAGTCGTTCTTGACAATGGTATGGATGCATATGTGTCAGTGCTAAAACAACATTTATAATTAACTAGTAGCTGTGTCTCAGTGGGTAGTATTCATGCCTCTGAGTTAGAGATCACATCCCCATTCCAGAGGCTTGAACTCATGATCTAGGCTGACACTCTCAATGCAGTACGGAGGGAGTGCTGCACTGTCAGAGGCACCTTCTTTCAGATGAGATGTTAAACCAAGGCCCCATCATCTGCCTGCTCTGGTCCCTTGGCACTATTTTGAAGGAGAGGAGAGGAATTATCCCTGGTGCCCTGGTCAATATTGATCCCTCAACCACCAGATTATCAGGTCATATCAGTTTGTGGGATCTTGCTGTGCACAAATTGGCTGCCGCATTTCCTACATTACAACAGAGCTATAAGGACTTTTGGACCCCCCGAGGTTGTGAAAGGTGCCATATAAGTGCGAGTCTTTCTTTCTACCAACTAAAACTCATTTAATCTTTTGGAAATTTGAGAGCAATACAAGCAATTGCTCCTTCTGGCACTCCCAGTGTAGTATTGAGGGAGTGCTGCACTGTCAAAGGTGCTGCCTTCCAAATGTGATGTTTAACTGGGGCCATCTCAAATGGGTGTGAAAGATCCCTTGGCACTATTTGAAGAAGAGCAGGGTAGCGCGCTCCTTGGGGTCCTGGCCAATATTAATCCCGCAACCAACTACTTAAACAGTCTATCTTGTTATTAGCAGATTGATGTTTGTGGGAGCTTGCTGTGCGCAAATTGGCTGCCATGCTTCCTAAAGTAGAACACTTAAAAAAAAAGCGCTTTTTGGCTGTAAATCAGCCTGGGCTGTCCTGGGTTGTGAACAGAGCTATATAAATGCAAGCTTTTTTTTCTAGATTGTCAAAATGGATGATTTCCCTTTTGATATCCATTAGCAGCAGCTTACTGTTGTGTGCGTTGTAATGATATAAAAAGTACCAATCAGTCATAAGGGATTGGGTAAGCATGTTGTGGGTTCATTTATTAATTCTAGACACATGTGAACAGATATACATGGGCAGAAAGCTTAAAGACACCAGCAGTAGAGCTATGTGTTTGTGTGTGTGTGTATGTGCGCGTGTGCTCTGTTGAAAGCAACAGTGAAACCAAAACTGGATTGCATGACACACTTCCTTTCTAGTGATGTCATACTGCAATCCCCTTAAAGGCATATTACGATAATCACCAGCAATTTCGAACAGTGGGCTCACTAAGACCCACAATGAGTCTGTTAAAATCCATGTCCCATTGATACTTAGAACAAGCACAGAGCAGAGATGTTTATCCCACCAGTCTAGACTGGAATCAAACTCTGGTGCCAAAAAGGGAAGGACAGGTTCTAACTCACTCATCTAATGGCTCCAGTCAGGAACATCAAACTGAAGGACACCTTTGGAGAATGGATGCACCAATCATAAAACCCCAGTGATCCCAGGATACATTTGGCAGATTAGGGTAGCAATCAAAATTCCATTCTCAGGAGGCACTCAGAGTTCTCACTAAGCGTACTGGGATCAGTATTACATTTCAGTTACCTGCAGCAAGCCTCGAATTAGGCTGAAATTTCAATCTCAGTGCACTTTTTTTGGGGCTAAAACTAATTTTCCTTAAGAGTCTTGAGACTACTTCACGACTGTGTTGTGTATAATTTCATATCTAAATGCAAATCATGGGCAAGATTAATTTCTTAAATGTTGATAAAGGAAAGAAAGCAATAAATAAAATTTATTGGCAAAATTATATTTTTCTCATATTTATTCTGATATACGCCGCATGTGGTATACACATTATTTGTAATATAATCAAATAGAATTTAGACATTGTTGTTTCGATGGGAGTATTTTGCATTAAATAGCGCCTCAGTGCATCTCAAAGTGTTTCAAAGTGCTGTACGCCCAATGAGCTACTTTTGAATTGTAGCTGTTGTTTAATAGGTGAACGTACAGCCAATTTGCATGGAGTGAAGCCTGACAAATAGCAATTCGTGAAATGACTAGGTTAGCTGGTTTTGATGGTGTTACATTGAGGGAGGACCGTTGACCTGAAAAGTTGGGAAACCTTCCTCAAAAAAGTGGCGTGGGAGCTTCAGTGTACACCTGACTGCTGCAATAGTTATACAGCTTAATATCCTGTCCAAAGTGGCATCTCTGGCAAGGTTGAACCAGAGGAATATTCAAATCAGCACTTTAAAAAAAAACACAAAGACATTCTTGAGAAACGAGCATTGCTAGCAAGGCCAGCATTTATTGCAGCATCCCTAGTTGCCCTATACAAAGTGTGGTGGTTGGCCTTCTACAGTTCATGTGGTGAGGGCACTGTCATTGCTCCTTTAGGCAGGGGGTTCCAGGGTTTTGACACAGCGATGATGAAGGAGCAGGTGATGTATGTCCAAGTGGGGGGGATGGTGTGTAACTCGGGCGTCAGTGGTGGTTCCCACACGCCTGCTGCCCTTGTCCTGCTATGTGGAAGAAGTCAAGTGCTCTGTGTGCATGTGCTGCACGTTAAGGATTACAACACTGCATCCTGAGGGACAAGCAAAAAATTGGAGATGGACATCCAATATAACGCTAATTGGGTTGCTTTGTTCCAGCTCAAATTTCCTGAGCATCTAACAGGGAAACTTTCCATTCTGCAAGAAAACCCCAGCGACACCAAGAACAAATCGAATCACATTGCTCTTGCGATACTGAACTAACATTGGCTTCAAATGGTCACGTCCCATCAAAGTAACTGTTCCACTAGAGGCTCATTCTGTCGTCCAAAGAGTGTTTTCATACCTCAGGGTGAACATTCCCAGCAGTGGCGGAATATTCCCAGTAATTTTACCTCATACCTAAGTTCAGTATCATTTCAAAGTGAAAGCATTTATGCTAGTTTTATAATTAAAGACTGATCTGAAATTATTGAACCAAATTTCCAATGTTGACAGCTAAATTAGTATAGGCCATTTCATATACTTCATTTGATGAGGAAACATAAACTTGCATTTATATGGTAATAAAAGCAAAATACTGCAGATGCTGGAAACCTGAAATAAAACCAAAAAAATGCTGGAAAAACTCAGCAGGTCTGGCAGCATCTGCGGAGAGAGAAACAGAGTTAACGTTTCGAGCTCTTCTTCAGAGCCATTTAATGACACTTAACAGATATTTAATTCACAACAACAGTTTCACCTCCAAATGCAGGTCAGAAATCTACCTCATCCGAGGTATAAGTAGATTAACAGGTTGTGAAAAAACACGTTAGAGGAGAAGAGTGTGTAGCGAGTCTTGGTTACAACAGTGACGATGCAGCCAGGAGAGAGCTTGTAAAGTATATAAGGAATGAGAAGGGGGATTTCGAAGAAGATTTTAGTAGCCAAATCTCCTTGGACATTTTTGAGGAAGTAATGTCCCAGGAGGACACTGAGGAACAGTATACAGCAATCTAGCTGGATTTCCAGAAAAGAAGTCACTGATAAAGTTCCACACCAAAGGATGCAAGGAAACTAAATACAATGGGAGTTGAAGGTAAGACCTGAGTGTGGATAAGAAATTGGTCAATGGAAGGCAGGCCACTGGTACTAGTTGGCGAGTGATGCCAGGATAGGAGATCAGCTAAATGGAATGTCCATGAATTGATCTTAAGACCATAAGACCATAAGACACAGGAACAGAAATTAGGCCATTCGGCCCATCGAGTCTGCTCCGCCATTCAGTCATGGCTGATAAGTTTCTCAACCCCGTCCTCCCGCCTTCTCCCCATAACCTTTGATCCCCTTTCCAATCAAAACCTATCTATCTCGGTCTTAAATACACTCAATGACCTGGCCTCCACAGCCTTCTGTGGCAATGAATTCCATAGATCTTGGGGAATCTTTGTCCTTCGACTACATGAGCGACTCGGATTTTGGAAACTCCAAGTAAAAATGCTGAAATCTGGGGATGGGAAAGGATATGGGAGCTGTTTCACATGCCAAGGACTCGCGAAAGCAGTAGATCAAGTGCGCAAAAAGTGTAAAGCAGTGTCAGATAAAATTCAAAGCCAACGCACGTGAGATTCTACACCAGGGCAGGAAAATAGACGGAATGAAATGCATAACTGCACAAAATGCCACGGATGGAGTGGAAATAGTTAAAAGTATGCAAAGTGTCCGAGTGCCATGGAAGATTCAGCATTTGAAATGCTGATCATCAGGGAAAAACAATAAATAGAATGTTAAATTATTCTGCCAGATCTGTTGAGTACAAACTGGAGGACATTATGGCCAGAACTGTTCAGTGTTCAGTTCCTACTATATCTTAACTACTGTACTTAATATTTGGTTAAACATTCAGCCATCAGGACAATGCCGAGAATAGCCACAACTCTGATCTCTGGCACCATAAGGGTTAAATTGTGATGCAACCTGTTTGGGGAACCTGTGGTGCTTTAGCCAGGCAACTGAGGGGGAGGGGGTTATTGTAGAAGTCTACGTGATTTTAAATGGTATAGATAAATCCAGAGCTTTGCCAGAAGGTAAATCAGGGCAATAGAGAGCATTGGCATCAGGTTAAAACTGGTTAAAGGGCATTTAAAGATAGACATTATGCAAAGGGTTTTAAGCAAGTGCAATAGTCTTCCAGGTTGGGTAGTGGACGAACAAACATCTTCATTCAAGATTCAAGTTTCAGGATGTGATGGAAGGAAGCATATTTTCTAGCCTGGATGAGTGGGCTAAGATAGCACAACATTCAGGCTTACGCTGATAAGTGGCTAGTGAGTTTCGCGCCAGACAAGTGCTAGGCAATGACCATCTTCAATAAGAGAGAATCTAACCATCTCCCCTTGACATTCAATGGCATTAACATCATGGAATCCTCCACTATCAACATCCTGGGGGTTACCAATGACCAGAAACTGAACTGGACTAGTCATATAAACTCTGTGGCTACAAGAGCAGGTCAGAGGCTACGAATTGTGCAGTGAGTAACTCACCTCCTGACTCCCCAGAGCCTGTCCACCATCTACAAGGCACAGGTCAGGGGTGTGATGGAATACTCCCCACTTGCCTGGATGATAAGCCCACCCGATAAGCTCAAAACCATCCAGGACAAAGCAGTCTGCTTAACTGGCGCACCAACCACCACCTTAAACATTCACTCCCTCCACCACTGGCATGCAGTGGCAGCAGTGTGTAACATCTACAAGATGCACTGCAGCAACTCAAGGCTCTTTTGACAGCACCTTCCAAACCTGCGACCTCTACTACCTAGAGACAAGGACAGCAGATGCATGGGAACGTAACACCACCACCTGCAAGTTCCTCTCCAAGCTTCACCATCCTGACTTGGAAATATATCGGCCGTTCCTTCACTGTCACTGGGTCACAATCCTGGAACTCCCTTCCTAACAGCACTGTGGGTGTACCTACACCACAGGGACAGCAGCGGTTCAAGAAGGCAGCTCACCACCACCTTCTCAAAGGATGGGCAACGAATGTTGGCCTTGCCAGCGGTGCCCTTATCCTGTGAAAGAATAAAAAAAGTGGCTTCCTTCCGCTGCATCTATTTTGTGAGGATTCAGGGAAGCATTGTATCCGAGCAGTATCGATTATATAGAGAAAGACAAGCCAGGTTGTCATAGAGATAGGGTAATGGAGGCTGGAGAAAGCAGTATTGTCGATGGGATGACCAACAGTTCCCTGAATCTTGTACAGGGTTGCAAGAAAGAAGATTCCAGTGTTCGGAAGTAATATTGAAGAGTTGTTCAGACCAGCAGCATTGAGTTGTTGAGGGCACAAAGGAGGAAACCAATCATTGTGGAGACATACTTAGCAAATAAGGAGATGTTGAAGTTAGACACTTCAGCGTATCTGAAGCTTTCAAATTCATTGTACGCAAACTGCACGGAGAATTTCATGAGATATGATAAGATGTTGTATGAAAGCAATAGAGATAGTGGACCAAAGATATCCCTGATTGAAAGGATTATGGATAGAACCATTACAGCTAATTGCTGTTGTTGCTGGTCAGACCTTTTCTGCATGGTGTATAGAATGTACCGCGCAGAAACAGGCCATTCGGCCCAGCTAGTCAGTGCCACTCGAGCCTTGCTAGACCTGCATCTTGGAGGAGAGTTAAAATACGATTTGGTCATTTCACTGGGAGAAAATTGCAGGTTCTGCAATCTGTATGTCTATAATCTAATTGATAACCAGTCAGTGAATCACCAGAAACAAAAGTGGGTAATGGGGAGGAGGGGGCCAGCGGTGAGGAGACGGAGCAGGAGAGAGAATAAGAAGCTCAGGGAACTCCTGAGTTAATGGAAAAAAATCGGAGGATGAGTCATCGACTGCAACACAGATAAAGCAATTTAAGAGCAAGCTATTTACGCACGAGCATGGGAGAAAATATCATGATAACTTGTTTTGCAGTGCACAGTCTTGGTTCTGTCCAAGCTAATGACAGATGATTCACCATTGTTCGAGAGCTGAGCTGCAGATGTATGTAACATAGGGAGCAAGATTACCAATGCCCCTGAACTCAAGTCGAAATGAATGACAGAGCCGTTTTTGGGTGGGGAATCTGGCTCATTAATTCTTGCACCTGGCATTAGTTCTTACTCAGAGCGAACTAATTACCACCCCAGCTCCGATCTCCCCAGCCAATCAGGGAGGTTGGGGGGTGGGGCGGAACGACAGCCTGGGTGACAAGGACGCACCAGCACTTGGATTTTTCAAGCTTCAGCGACCTCAGGAATGACGCTAAGAGCTGGGAGGGCTGCTCCCTGGGTGTCTCACCCTTTCCCGGAGGTCCTGCTGTGGGATCTGAGGGGGAGGAGTGAGGTGATCTCTCCCAAGGACAGGAGGAAGAGGACAGCCTCCCCTACCCACCAGGCTTGGATGGGATTGGCCGAGGAAGTGATCAGACTGAGTGCGCTCCCTCCAAACTGGAGGTAGTACACCTAGGAGGAGGTGATTCCCTCCTCTCCAGACATGCACCATCGCGAACCCTCACAGCCCTCTGCTTTCTCTCCTTGCAGGTGAAGAGAGCACACAGCTTGGCGAGAGGCAGGGTGGGGGAAGGGGGTGGTGGTGGGGCCCTCCAGTGGCTGGTACCTTATCAGTCACTGGCAATGCACGCCCAGCTGCTTCACTGAGAAAGAGGTCTTGTTGCAGGAGGATGCTGATGCTGGTGACCTGCTGTAAGAGCCGGAGCCTCCGGAAGGACTAGTGCTCAGACATGTCAGGAGAGCTGATCCTCTGCCTGCAGACCCTGTGTTGGGGCCTTGCCATCTTCGAGCTGGATCTGGTGCTCCACTCCATCTGGTCTGTGGAGGGGGAGGCAGCAGGGTAGAAGGCAGCTGGAGATTCTGCTGATGTTGCTCCTGCTACTGCTGGAGCTGTTGGCAGTGGCGTGTTCTCTGCTGGTGACCCTCATCAGAGGTGGAAGGTGCAGTTGAATCTGCTGGTCCTATGCGGTGGTGAAGGCTGGCATCAGTGGAGTGCAGCTGAAGGTCAGTAAAGTGCTCGACAGGTCAAGTACCTTCCAAGAAGTTATCACTCGCCTGTCAAACAGTGAAAACATTCTGAGAGAAGTGCTTTGAACAGCAGCCTCTCACCTGGCCATGCTGGGAGCTCTACTGAGCTCTACCCAGCTCGCCACTTTCATTGCAGCAGCTCTTCCCACTGCGCAGAAGCAGCTCTGCGCTGCTGGGAAAGAAGGAATTCACATTTTAAAAGGCTTCTAAATGCCTTTTTAATCATCCCAATTACTTTACCACCAGATGGTGAGGGGTGTTAATGGTATATTAATTGTATTATCAAGGTTAAGGATACACAGGTGAAGGGCATTGATTGCTTAAGTACCCTGAGTACATATAAAGAGAGACGGCTGGGACCCTTGGGATAGGGTAGGGAGGAGGTAGACATAAGTGTTGTTGTATAAAAAGATTGGCAACTGATTTCCTACTTCACCGTCTGGCCTCAGGGAAAGCTGCAAGGGGGCAGGATCATGCCAGAAACCTGAACATCATCAGTTTCAAGGGGTTTTCCCACCTCGCTCTCTCAGGAACCCACCTTTACCGGGCTGGGAAAACTCTTCTCAGTGTTTCCTATTCCTACACTGTTCTGAGCAAGACTGTTTAATTACCAGACGTGGAAAATGTAAATGCCAGACTTGTACAGCAGAAAGTGTTCTTCTAAAATGAAAGATAAATTAATTAATGGGTCACAGGGTAGTTTGACACCTACGCTATGCTTAACCTTAACTCTTAACTCATATCAAACCTTAACTGGGTGCACTTGACTCTGAGAACCGCATAATTGGAAAATATAAAACATCAAATTAACCAAATGGACATTAAACATGCAAAATATGCTTTTAAGTTTTATAGTTTTGATCCATTGTTTTCAAACACATGATACCACAATAATTGCAGTATTTGTTCGTAATTGTTTTTGCCACCAGTTGGAGGGTGAAAAACGTGGATAAGGACATTGACGTCCACAAGTTAGACCTTTCCGTTTTCTCAAAGTTAGTGGTCACAGAATGAGAGAGAAAAAAAGGAGAAAGATTTGCATTTACGTAGTGCCTTTCATGACCTCAGGACATCCCAACGCACTTTACAGGAAGGAAAGTGATTTTGAAGTGCAAGTTGCTGTTGTAATGTAGGAAATGTGGCAGCCAATTGGCACACAGCAAGCTCCCACAAACAGCGATGTGATAATGACCAAGCTTGGGTCATGGGAACCGGTCTCCTTCACCAGTATGGTGGATGGTACACTTCCAGCTGGAGACGTGTACACGCTTCCTGTCCACCATATTGGTGCTTGGTCAGCCAATTAGTGCTTTTAAAGACTAAGATCTGTGTGGCTGAATGTATGAGCCTATCTTCCTCAACAGAGCAGAATGACAGAGAGACCCATTGATAAATAGATCATTAAACATGGGAGGACAGGTCAAAAAGGCAAAAGGCATTCTGGGTTCTACAAATAAAGGACAACAAACACAAAACCAGGGAAATGATGTTGAAATTTGACAAGACATTGTCTGTAATGCTCAGTATTACTTTGTAGAAAGGACATTAGTGCACTGGAAAGAAGGGAACTGGACTAGCTCAGTGGGTAGCTCTCCTGCCTGAAGGCTCCAGGCCCCAGTCCCACCCCAAGACTGGTTGACTTTGAAAGAAGCCAGGCTCTGGTGCAGTCCAGCCAGTGTGTGTTGGTGCCGATCCCTGGCCCAGACCAATGGGGAGGCCTGATGGCAGGAAGAGCCTCTGGCTGTAAAAACCACGGGCCAAATCCAAAAAAATAAAAAAAAACTCCGGGACACCCTGGTCCACTCCTCCATCACCCCCTACTCCTCAACCCCCACCTATGGCACCTCCCCATGCCCACGCAGAAGATGCAACACCTGCCCCTTCACTTCCTCTCTCCTCACCATCCAAGGGCCCAAACACTCCTTTCAAGTGAAGCAGCATTTCGCTTGCATTTCCCCTAACTTAGTCTACTGCATTCGTTGCTCCCAATGCGGTCTCCTCTACATCGGAGAGACCAAACGCAAACTGGGCGACCGCTTTGCAGAACACCTGCAGTCTGTCCGCAAGAAAGACCCAAACCTCCCTGTCGCTTGCCATTTTAACACTTGCCCACATGTCTGTCCTTGGCTTGCTGCATTGTTCCAGTGAAGCCCAACGCAAACTGGAGGAACAGCACCTCATCTTCCGACTAGGCACTTTACAGCCTTCCGGGCTGAATATTGAATTCAACAACTTTAGATCTTAAACTCCCCCTCCCCCCCATCCCCACCCCGTTTCTTCCCCCTCCCTTTTGTTTTTTTTTCAATCATTTATATAGATTCTTCTTTTCCTACCTACTTCCATTATTTTTAAATCTACAACTAATACCTTGTCAATCTTTCCACCACACCCCCACTAGAGCTGTACCTTGAGTGTCCTGCCATCCATTCTTAATTAGCACTTTTCTTAGATAATATCACCACCTTCAACAGCTCTTTGATCCTTTTGTCTGTGACATCTTTTGATTATCTGCTCCTATCACTGCTTGCTTGTCCCCACAACCACTCCACCTTCAACTTCTCTCTCCCCCCGCCCCCCACCTTAAACCAGCTTATATTTCACCCCTCTCCTAACTATACTTCAGTTCTGTTGAAGGGTCATGTGGACCCGAAACGTCAACTCTTTTCTTCTCCACCGACGCTGCCAGACCTGCTGAGTTTTTCCAGGTAATTCTGTTTTTGTTTCAAAACAATAAATGCTGGTTGACATGAAGGTGATCAACTAGGATTGTGGTAACCCCACGTAACATGAGAAACGCTGAAAGGAACAGTGAAGATCAAGAAGAAAGATTTGCATTTATACAATGCCTTTCATGACCACCAGATGTCCCAAAGTGCTTTACAGGCCTTGAAGTACTTTTTTTCTGAAGCACAGTCACAGCTGTAATGTAGGAAATGTGGCAGCCAACTTGCGCACAGCAAGCTCCCACAAACAGCAATGCAATAATGGCCAGATAATCTGGGTTTTTTGTGGATTATTGAAGTTGGTTGAGGGATAAATATTGCTTCCCTGCTCTTCTTTAAAATAGATATTTTCACATCCACTTGAGACGGCAGGGCCAGGACCTTGGTCTGACACCTCACAGAAAAGGACAGCAGCTTCAGGAATGCGGCACTCCCTCAGTACTGCGTTGGAGGGTCAGTCTGTATTCTGTGCTGAATTCCCTGGAGTGGGCATTGAGTCCACTCAAGGAGCAAGAGCGCGGACTACAGAGCCACAGCGGATGAAAGAGCCTGCTCTGATATATATAAAAAAAAACCCTGTCACATTCTCAGGATAACCACAGCCACTACACAACAAAAATTATATTCGGAGACCAGTCACAGTGATGGGACAAAAAGCAGTTCCTGCACACAGAGGTACCACAAAGAACTAACGAGCGACCAGCTATTGCCAACAAAGAAGCCAAGGTCGAGCTGTTCCAGAAATGGAATAGCATCTGATGACAAATTCCAGTTGTACATACTATTAAACAGTTCACATTGGAATATGACCTAAGGACGGAATACAGGTTCAGGTAGCATTAAGAAGTTGGACGCTTTTGTTTTTTTTTACAGTTTAGGATGCTGTGTTCCTCAAAATAGTTCCTCCTTACAAACCCCCTCCCTCCCCACCAAACCGCAACCCAACCCCAATCCCCCCCGCTTCCCCAAACACACACCCCTGGACAATGTCATCGCCACTCACCATGTGTCTCTACTGGCGTTCTTAAAGAAACATATTCAGTTAAGAGCTGTTCAAGATGAACCCGATCTATCAAAATGAACCCGAGACTCAAATTTGGACGTATTTTCACACAGCTTAAACACAATCTATTGCCTTAAAAGCAAAGTAATGCAGTGATCCAGAAGAAGCGAAAGGAACATGCATTGAGGGAGCACTGGGCTAATGGAACCGCAGGCTAGTCAAATTAGTGGGATTAAACAGGGCAGATGCTTAAATGAAATTTGGGGCTATCGGAACAAGTCGAGGCAGAAGCAAAATGAAAGTGCATGCTGCTGAGAGACCAGATGTGGAAAGAGAAATAATAACATCCTGCGGTGCCAAGGAAAGATGAAGTTAGTTTGAGGGAGAGAGAGAGAGAGAAAAAAAGATATGAGACACTGGGCTAGAATTTAACAATGTAATCCAGTCATCCCTGTTACAGGTGAACATGTAACGCTGTCTCGGACGTGCCGCTGTAACATCTTCCCTCAGAATTACGAAACCAGTCATGAGGGGCTTTAAGGAAAACTGGGGTTAATCTCTTTTGGAGGGGATGAGGTTGAGGGAGGTTGAACAGAGGGCGATATCACCAGGGGTGGTCGATGGAGTGAATTAGGGGAAGGTGTTTCCAGTGGTAACTCTTTCGAGTTATCAACAGATCGCATGTAACTCTTTCGAGTACATTCACAGTTCTTGGTTTCCGGGAGTGGGACATGAACCCACAACCTTCTGACTCAAAGGCGAGGGTGCTATGAACTGAGCCACAGCTGACACCTCTGTTTCCAGTGGTAGGTGGGTTGGCAACCAGAGGAGGCAGATTTAAGATAATTAACTCAAGGACCAGATGAGATTTTTTTTTTTTATATATGCAGCCAGTTGTTATGATCTGGAATTGGTGGTGGAAAGAGATTCAATCACAGCTCCCCGGGGGGGTCATCGGAGAGATATTTAAAAAAAGGAAAGATCTGGCAGGGGCCGTGGCCAAATGAGTTGGGGGAGTGGAACTCTTTCCAAGAGTTGGCACAGGCACAATGGGCTGAATGGCCTCCTCTTCTGCTACATGATAGAAGGGTCAGTGCCGCTGGACTCTCCCCAAACAGCTGGTGAAGCAGCACGAAGGGTTAATAGACACCGGACTTTCATTGGAAGAGCGAGGGCGCAAGTTACAGGATATTTCTTGTCTCGCACAGCAAGTTGTTGGAAAGGGTATTACGAGTGCCTATTGAAGGAGACCTGCCACTGGTTAAAAAAAAAAAGGGAAGCGAATACAAATGTGAAAAGGAAGAACGTGAAGGAATGTGGGGAGGTGGGAATGTGAGTAGATAAATCTGTTGAATGGGCCAGCTCTGGCACAAGCCTGGTGGGCTGAATGGCCTCTTTCTGTGCGTTGATCACCAAAAACTCTTGTTCTTTGATTATAAAATGATCCACTTGCCACAGATGCTTGGAATTTGCCACGGAGCATTGGCACTTATCGGCAACCACAATGCTCAGGGGTTGAATCAGGGTGATAGACTTGGTGGGTTCGTGGCCTGTGGAATATGCATTGGGATTTTTAAAGGGACTGTGCCTGCATTGTGCCAGAGACCCATTCTATTTGTTTGCGGTCACTCCCCCTCACTATCAATGCAAGAAATGTTTTCGTGATTCAGGGCTTGGGGAGGGTGGGTGGGGGGAAATAGAAAGGGTTCCTCGAACTCCAGCCGAAGGAGAGTCCGGCCTTTTCTGTCCAACCGGTGAGGGTGGAATCTGTGATCCTGGGGATCCCAGCCGCACATCACGGCCAAAGAAGTCGCCTTCCAAGCTTGGAATCCTAACTCTGGCCATTCCTTGAGGGGGGATAAGCGGTTGCCCAGAGAGAGACACTCACAACACAAAGACTGGGATAGGCAGGGCTTTTGTGAGCACAGTTTTACACCGCTATCAACAATGAAGAATTTTACCACAACTGTTACTTATTTTCCCCCCTTTATCTGCTAATTGCCACGGCAGTTTTGGTGGAGGGTTAGTGGGAGGGGAAAGCAGCACTTTACACCTGTCTGATTTGACAAAAGGAAAATTCCAATTAAACCTAACACATTGTCTGCGAAGAATCTGCAAGTAAAATGTGAACGAGTAGGAAGTGATGGGCTAAGAAGTGTCAGCCACTGAAGGTCATTTTCAAACTGAAGGACGCATTGGAGCGAACATCAAGACGAGTGGCACAAAGTGTGTGACAAGGCAAATATGTTCACGGAGCAGTTGGGATTTGGAACGGAACATAGAAACTAGGAGCCGGAGCAGGCCATTCGGCCCCTCGAGCCTGCTGTGCCATTCAATATGACCATGGCTCTATCTCTATCTGGTGGGGGGTAGTGGATACAGATTCAATAGTGGCCTTCAAAATGGAATTGGATAAATATGTTAAGGAGGGATATGGAGAAGGAGTGGGTTTAGCCCGTGACAATTAAAAGTAACTGATAGGAATAATTAAAAAGGGTTGTCTGTTGCCAAACATTTACATGATATCAGATAGCTACTGTTCTAAAGGTCAACTGTGTAAGCTTTTACAGTCCAGTATATTTAACTGGATTACTGGGGTGAACGTTAAATTCTAGCCCTTTGCCAGCATGACGGCTTTGGAACATTAATTACCTCTTCACGCCGTAGGCCATGTTAAGTAAATTGTCCAGCCTGTGAAGGAAAGGGAGACGGAAGGAAGGGTGGATGTTAGTACTTATGAAACAGTAGCCTTTATTTAAAGAGAGAAAGAGTGACACAGAGAGAGAGACACACACAGACAGACAGAGAGACAGCAATAGCAGATACACAGCATCAGGTGCATGTCACAACACGTAATGAAACAAATCCAACCATACAGTTTCCAATCACGCCAGAAACACGAGATTAACATGACTGCTGAATTAAGGTGGCACAGAAAGTCCAACAGCGTTTGTGTGGCTTTGGCTCTGTCACTGAATTAGGCTGTAGCATTTGTAAAAGAAAAATTGGTTCATTGATGATATCCTGCCAAATTATTTCTAGCCAATAGCATGTCTAGGTGCATCTTTGTATCTATTTTGTCACAAACCAAGAATGTCTAAAATACATGAAGGAAAATATATATGTCTATATCATCCTGGCTACTTTATAAGCTAATTATTATTTTTTTAAATGATCAAAGGCTTTACACTAACTGAAGCCCGGCTAGCTATGACTCACACAAATTGAATTTCTAGCCTTCAAAAAACAGTAAGGACTTCGTTATCTCTAAAGAGACACTGTGACTGCAGAAGTCAAATTCCCAGGAAATGCACAAAGACCCTTTACATTTCTAAGGCAGAGCCCTGGACAGTGGAGACGATACATCTGCAAGGACAATGGGGCCCCGAAATCTCTGAAACTTATTAATGGACAAAACATTAACCGTCTCAAGAACCCAGACCAGGAATATACACCCTTTGTCCAAACAAAGGGGAAGAAGTGGGAGTTATGTTACATGACCACCCCTCCAAAAACTAAAAGAAGCAGTATGCCAACTTCCATCAACAAAACATCAGTAGCAGCACTTGAGCTCATTCCAGGTTTAAATTGTCTGGCCCTCATCTATATGTTTCTACTGGAACATCTGAACTTCTGTACCGATGCCTATTACAAGACTGATTCATCTCTACGTGCTTCTCCCATCATGGAAGTCAGTGCTACTGGAAAAGTGGATCACCCCTCATCAGCTTCAGCATGCTAACCTCTGAAGGAATACACCATTGGACATCTGATTCTGGACCCACATGAAACAATAGTTCTTATCATCTCTGTGGTTTTTTGCCCTGTACCTCTTTCTTCCCATTTTTTCCTCATTGTATGAATGCAAAAAGGGGCGGACATTGTGAACCCTCTTCCCACGTTTTGAGTGCGTGTAAAATAAACTAACCCTCTGATTTTACCCTATCTCGAGTTTTCTGTGGGGTTATTAATAGAGGATTGGATCAGTCCAAAACTGAACGGCTGGGGAAAATATGCCACCACTTATAAAAGGGGAAGTCAAAGATCAAAAACACCTTTCTGCTTATGGACGGGTGGGGAGAGGAGAAATCAGGGCTGTTTAACTTAAACCCCGTCCCGTCCATAACAGGAGTTAAAAAAGTTTAGTTTTGTACCAACTTGGGCTCAATATTGCAGTAGATGCAATATCAGAGAGTATATCATTTATACTCAGTTGCAGTGTAAGTCAAGAGTTCGGTGTCTAACCCCCTATTAAAAGTATAGTTGACTCCAGGTAAAATTTATGTCCAATGCAGATGTAAGATCCCTATTCATTTTCCTTTAAATCCTGTTAAAAAACAGGATTGCAGCCTACTGAGTGTCCATCTTGTCATTCCACGTTTCATTCTTGGGGGATGGGGGTTTGGCCGCCCTCCAAATTTTCCCGCTCTGCACGTGACCATCTCGGCGCTGGTGGGACTGGAAAATCCCACCTGGGAGGTAGGCTTTGTGGGCAAGCTCAGCGTTTGTTGCCCATTCCTAATTGCCCTTGAGTAGGTGGTGGTGAGCTGCCTCCTTAAATAACTGAACAATAATGAACTTGCTGGAGTTTTTCTAAGAGTTACCGAAGAGGGTCGATGAGGGTAATGCCATCGATGTGGTGTACATGGACTTCCAAAAGGCATTCGATACAGTGCCGCACAACAGACTTGTGAGCAAAGTTATAGCTCATGGAATAAAAGGGACAGTAGAAATATGGATGTGAAATTAGCTGAGTGACAGGAAACAGAAAGCAGTGGTTAGCGAATGTTTTTCAGACTGGAGAAAGGTTTGTAGTAGAGGTTCCCACGGGTCAATGGGAGGATGGTGTAGATCTTCAAAAGGACGTATTCAGATTGGTTGAATGAAATTGGCAGATGAAATTCAATGGAGAAATGTGAAGTGATTCATTTTGATAGGAAGACCATCAAGAGACAATATAAAATAAACTCCAAATGCAGTGCAGGAGCAGGGGGAACTTGGGTGTATGTGTGCATAAGTCATTGAAGGTGGCAGGACAGGTTGATAGCACAGTTTAAAAAAAAATACAGTATCCTAGGTTTTATTAATAGGGGCATAGAGTCTAAAAGCAAGGAGGTTAATGTTAAACTTGTATAAAACACTGGTTCAGCCTCAACTGGAGTATTGCGTCCAGTTCTGGGCACTGCACTTTAGGAAAGATGTGAAGTCATTAGAGATAGTGCAGAAAAGATTCATGAGAATGGTTCCAGAGGTGAGGAACTTCAGTTACATAGATAGATTGGAGAAGCTGGACTGTTTTCCTTGGAGAAGAGAAGGTTGAGAGGAGATTTTATAGAAATATTCAAAATCATGAGGGGTCTGGACAGAGCAGATAGGGAGAAACTGTTCCCATTGGTGGAAGGGTCGAGAACGGTAATTGGCAAAAGAAGCAATGGAGACATGAGGGAAACTTTTTAACGCAGTGAGTGGTTAAGGTCTGGAATGCACTGTCTGAGAGTGTGGAGGAGGCAGGATCAATCGAAGCATTCAAGAGGGAATAGGATTGTTATCGGAAAGGGAAGAATGTGCAGGGTGATGAGCAGAAGGTGAGGGAATGATGCTAAGTGAGTTGCTTATTCAGAGAGCTGGTGCAGACCAGACGGGCTGAATGGCCTCAGTCTTTGCTGTCCATTCTTTGCTGTCCAGCCAGGGTCCTTCAGAGGACAGTAAAGAGTCAACCCCATCAGCATTGGGACTGGGGTCACATACAAACCAGATGGGTTAAGGATGGCAGCCTTCCTTCCCTAAAGGGCATCACTGATAACATCTTGTTTCCTGATTTGTTTTTAAAAAAAATACTGAATTCAAATTCTCAAACTACCATGGGGTGAGCTCAGGCCCCCTGGATTATTAATCTCAATTGCCTGTTTAGTAACACAATCACTATATTCTTCTCCCGAGCTGAAGCATTGAAACTGCAGTAGCACTTCCACCAATGCCCAGCTGGGTGTGGTAGAGACTGGGCCTGAAGCCTGGTGGCTTATATTCTCTGTATGTTGCTATTAGGCTGTGCAGTTTTTATCAGGGTTTTTAACTGTCGACATTCCACAGCACTTCTTCCTTTGTACTGAGCAGTCCACACGGATACAAGTGGTCAGTTTACCTACAGAAGTATCGGCAAACATGTCAGTCTATTTCTATTCTTGAGGAACAACGCTATGTTTAGGAATTTTCTGATATATCAATCCGAACATTACCATTTATCCTGATGGAAGTAGCTGTTACCCCCCTTGTGGTTTATGAGAGAGATGGTGGCGTTGTGGTAATGTCGCTGGGCTAATAATCCAAGCTCGGGGTGATACTGGTTCTAAATCCCACCACAGCAGCTGGTGGAATCTCAATTCAATGAATAAGTCTGGGGCTGAAAGCTAGTTTCAGTCATGGTGGCTGTAAAACTATCGTCGATTTAGTGTTTAAAAACCCATCTGGTTCACTCATGCCCTTTAGGGAAGGGAATCTACCATCCTTACCTTACCTGGCCCTACATGTGACTCCACAGAGCAACGTTGTTGATTCTGAAATGGCCGAGCAAGCCGTTTGGTTCAAGGGCAATTAGGGATGGGCAACAAATGCTGGCCCGGCCAGCGACGCCCACACCCCACGAAAGAATAAATCAACAGGTATTGACAGTCTGAAAACAGCGCAAGTGGAGAGGCATTCAGGGGATTGACAACAGCAGGAGTGGAGGAATAATATCTAAAAGTGACATCACAGAAGTCTAAGTTTGGTTGGCAAGTATAGGCCTTTCCAGACTTGGCATAAAGGAGATGATAGGTGAGGAATTACTTTATACCATACTGTAGTGAATGCTTTATACAAAGTTTAAGGTATGTCAAGCAACTCGGCCATGTGGGATGTGCATCTTGCGGGATGTGGGAAGTCATACTGGCGCAAAGTGCCCTCAATAACTACATCTGCAGGAAGTGTCACCAGCTGCAGAAACTTGAGCTCCAGGTTGAGCAACTCGAGTGGAGTCACTGTGCGAGACTGAAGATGACATAGCATGTTTAGAGTGCTGGTCACGCTGCAGCTAGGGAATGGGTGACCGCCGGAGTATCTCAGAGAAACCAGCAGGTAGTGCAAGAATCCCCTCTAGAGAAACATGTGACTCAGCCACACGAACAGGGGCATATTAAAAATTATCTTGCTCTCTAGCTGCTTTTCCATTCTGGATACTAGTGAGCGAGATGGTTCCTCAGATGACTGTAGCAAGAGCCAAGTTTGTGGAACCACAGATGGCTCAGCTGCACAGGAGGGGAGGAGGAAGGGTGGAAGAGTTATAGCGGTTGGGGATTCCATAGTTCGGGGAGCAGACAGGTGTTCCTGTGGCCGTAGACGTGACTCCAGGATGGTATGTTGTCTCTGTGGTGCCAGGGTCAAGGGTGTCACAGAGCGACTGCAGGACATTCTTCTGGGGGAGGGTGAACAGCCAGAGGTCATGGTCCACATTGGGACCAATGACATAGGCAGGAAAAGGTCCTGAAAGCAGGTTTTAGGGAGTTGGGAAGGGGATTAAAAATCAGAACCTCAAGAGCAGTAATTTCAGGATTACTCCCAGTGCCACGTGCTGGTGAGCATAAGAATAGGAAGATTGAGCAGTTCAACACGTGGCTGGGGAAATGGGGTAGGGAGGGAGGGCTTTAGATTTCTCAGGCATTGAGATCGGTTCTGGGGCAGGTGGGACCTGCACAAGAAGGACGGGTTACACCTTAACAGGACTGGGACTAAAGTCCTCGTGAGGAGGTTTCCAATGCTGTTGGGGAGGGTTTAAAGTAGACTGGCAGGGGGGCTGGGAACCTGAGGGGAAATTTAGAGTGGAGAGGGAGAAAAACCTGGCAGTGGGAAGTAGAGAATTATTAACTGATAATGAGGATATAACAGAGAGTAGTATCAATACTTGGAGAGTTTTGTACAGAACTAGAGTAGGCGATAGTAAGATATTCAGTGGGTGGGCCTGGGAGGGGCCAGGAAATGGCCCACCGCCCGTGATTGGCCCCTGACTGCGATTTCACACTGGCTGGCTGGCCAATTAACGGTCAGCCAGAGTGAAAAGCGTGCTGAGGAACTCAGCGCTGCCAGTGTGAGGGTCGGAAGAGTCCGAGCGCGAAGGTGTGCGCATTAGCGCTGGGGAGCGGCGCAATGAAAGCTCACCCAAGGCACAGAGCTGCCTCAGGGAGTTGAAGGATTGTGGATTCAAAAAATAAAGATTTTAAAAGTGAGAGAAGCATGTGACTCAGCCACACGAACAGGGGGCATATTAAAAATGATGTTTAAATTTTTTTACTTCTTAAAGAATTACTGTCGGGAACCTCATCCAGCCCGTGGATGAGGTTTCCTAAAAAAAATCCAAATCCCGCCTGGCTGATTCGCCCACCCACCAACTGTAAGGGCAGCAAAAAATACTGCTTCATTCATTGAGTAATGGACCTAATAGCCCCTTAAAATGTCGGCGGGTGTGCTGCCGACTATCACACGCGCCCACCAATCGAAATAACGCGCGAGTGTGCGATGAGGTCGGGCGAGCGCCCCACCCGTGGGATGTAAAATCCTGCCCATTAGGTGGGGTCAGAGTAAGAGGGAAAGTAAAAAAGCCTAAACCAGGGTTAATGTGCATGTGTGTGAATGCACGGAGTGTGGTTAATAAGGTTGGTGAACCACAGGCACAGGCTGCGAATGGAATTATGATATTATTGCTACGACAGAGACCTGAAGGGCAGGACTGGGCGTTAAAAATTTCTGGTTACAAGATGTCTAGGAGAGACAGGAAAGGGAGAGAAGTTGGGGGTGGTGGAGAGGGGGAGAGGTAGAGGTGGCGGTGGTGGGTGGGAGTGGCAGTATTGATTAAAGATGGTATTTTACAGTACTGGAGAGAGAGGATGTTCCAGAGGGGTCAAGAATGGAATCTCTCTGGCTAGAGGTAAGGAATGAAAAAGGTGCAATAACACTGATCAGTGTAGTACATAGACCACCAACTAGCAGAAGGGATGTAGAGAAACAAATTTGCAAAGAAATTACAGAGAGGTGCAAGAATTATAGAGTAATTATAATGGGGGACTTCAGTTGCCCAAATATAGACTGGGGTCGGAATAGCGCAAAGGGACAAGAGGGGTGAGAGTTCCTGGAATGTGTTCAAGATAATTTTCTGCAGCAGTATGCTTCCAGTCCAATGAGAGGGCAGGCGCTGTTGGACCTGGTTCTGGGGAATGAGTTGGTCCAAGTGGGTCAAAGATCAGCAGCAGAGCATTTAGGGAACAGTGACCATTGTATCATAAGGTTTGGGTTGGCCAGGGAAAAGGTCAGGGAACAATCCGGAGCAGGGATAATTAATTGGGGGAAAGCCAACTTCGATGGGATGAGAATGCGCCTGAGTTGGAATCAAAAGTTGGCAGAATAGACAGTGGCTGAGCAACGGGCCACCTTTAAAGAGAAAGTATTGCAGGTAATGTCAGGGTATATTCCCTTGAAGGGGAAAGGGTAGGACAAATAAATCCAGAGCGCCCTGGATGACGAGAGAGATAAAGGTGAAGATGAAAAGGAAGAAGTGCGCGTATGACAGATGTCAGGCATAAAATACGTTAGTGAATCAGGCTAAATATAGAGGACCAGAGAGGAAGTAAAAAAAACTAATAAGGAAAGCAAAGAGGGAGCATGAAAGGAGACTGGCAACAAACATAAAAGGGAATCCCAAAATTTTCTATAAGCATATAAATAATAAAAGGGTGGTGAAAGAAAGTGTAGGGCCGATTAGTAATAAAAAGGGGACTTGCACATTAGAGACAGGAGAAATAGCGGAGGTATTAAATTAATACTTTGCATCTGTCTTTACAAAGGAAGAGGATGCTATCTAGGCCAGAAAGAGAGGGGAGGTAACTGGTACATTAGAAGAATTTACAATTGAGAAGTAGGAGGTGTTAGAAAGGCTATCTTTACTTAAAGTTGATAAGGTATCAGGACCGGATGAGATGCATCCAAGGGTATTGAGGGAAGTGAGAGTGGAAATTTCAGAGGCACTGGTGATAATCTTCCAATCTTCCTTAGACACAGGGGAGGTGCCAGAGGACTGGAGAATTGTTAATGTTACACACTTGTTCAAAAAGGGGGTGCAAGGATAAAGCCAGCAACTACAGACCAATCAGTTTGACTTCAGTGGTAGGGAAACTTCTGGAAACTATTGTTCAGGACAAAAACAGAGAAGGTTGATATGGGTAACGCTGTTGATGTGGTGTATATGGATTTTCAAAAGGCATTTGATACAGTGCCACACAACAGACTTGTGTGCAAAATCCCAACTCATGAAATAAAAGGCACTTGGATAAGAAATTGACTGAGTGACAGTTGTGATAAATGGTTGTTTTTCAGATTGGAAGAAGGTTTGTTGTGGAGTTCCTCAGGGGTCAGCGTTGGGACCCTTGCTCTTCCTGATACATATTAATGATTTCAAAATTTTCAGATGATACAAAGATTGGAAACATTGTCAACTGTGATGAGGAGAGTTGTGAAGTTTAAAAGGACATAGACAAGTTGTTGTATTGGGCAGACAAGTGGCAGATGAAGTTCAATGCGGAGAAGTGTGAGGTGATTCATTTTGGCAGGAAGAATATGGAGAGAGTATAAAATAAAGGGAGAAACTCTAAAGGAGATGCAGGAACAGAGGGACCTCAGTGTATATGGACATAGGTCATGAAAGATGGCAGGGCATGTTGAGAGAGCAGTTAATAAAGCATATAGCATCTTAGGCTTTATTAATAGGGACATTGAATACAAGGGTAAGGAGGTCATGTTGAACTTGTATAAGACACTAGTTAGACCTCATGTGGAGAACTGCGTCCAATTCTGGGCGTCATACTTGAGGAAGGGTGTGAAGGCAATCGAGGGAAGACAGATGAGATTCACAAGGATGATTCCAGGGATAAAGAACTGTTACTGCGAGGTTGGATTCGAGAGGTTGGGACTGTTTTCCTTGGAGAAAAGGAGGCTGAGAGGAGACTTGATCGAGGTATTCAAGATCCTGGGGGGTATGGACAGGGTAACTAGTGAGAAACTGTTCCCACTCGAGAGTACATCAAGAACTAGAGGTCACAGATTCAAAATAATTGGCAAAAGGAGTAAACGTGATGTGAGGAAATTTTTTTTCACCCAGAGGTTGGCTGGTTGGAGTCTGGAACAAACTTCCTGAGAGGGTGGTGGAGGCAGGTTCAATTGAGGTATTCAAAAGGGAATTGGATTACTACCTGAAAGGAGCAAATGTGCAAGGTTACGGGGATAAGGCAGGGGAGTGGGACTAAGTAGAATGCTCCTTCAGAGAGCTAGTGCAGACTCGATAGGCTGAATGGCCTCCTTCTGCACTGTAACGATTCTGTGATTGTTGCGTATTTCATATGTTTGATTTGTTTCAGAGCAATGCAGAGATGACACTAGCTTCTAACTTTGCAGGAACTTTATTTAGAGTTTTATACAATGCTTTAAAATGTCCATACCTTGCTTCTGGCAGATCCCTGCTCTTTCTGTAGTGTCTGTTTACTTATCTGTGATCCACACCCAGGCTTAACCAGTCAAGCACAGTGAGCATCAATAGTAAACAGACTCTCATAATCAAACATGGAACAACTGAACACTACAGACATGATGGGCTGAATGACCTCCTTCTGTTCTATATGATTCTATGAGAATATGCCCGGCTACTGGAAGGAACATTGGTCCAGGACAATTCTTTTTCTTGCTGTTCTGTTTTGGCTGGACTAATCCTGGTGTCTGGTTTTTCTCTAACCAAGCTTGTCTCTATCATAGATATTTGCTCCATCTGATGCACAATGTGATCTGTCTATGACCAGGTGGTAAACAATTCTGACCATCCCTGAGAACGATAACCTTGTGAAAGTGCGAATGCAATTACATGACTAAGGAGTTCAGGTTCAATGATTCTGAATTGAAAACGTTGTTGACGTGAGGGAGTGAATGTGAGACACTAGTGTCGAAGGATCGAAACTGCAAGCGATTGGTGGAGACATCATTGACCTACTGGCAGTAATCAGTAAAGACCCTAAACTGCTACTATCTCAAAACCCAAATTAGCACCAAATTCATGATGTTGAGTTTCTTATTGGTACTCTTGACTTCCAAAGGAACAGGACTCTGTCATTAAATGTTCAGGGAGCTGAGGAACTGCATCAAAAAATTCTGATTCTATTCAAAATATTTGGGCTGGGGTTGAACGTGATTACAACCTACTGGTTAACCCCTCAGTCCTTTTTTGTTTAAAGTAATTTACATTTCAGTCACATGTTGTTGAAATGCAAAGTCAGCTTTTCATGCTCTGAAGGCAGGATCCTAAGCCTGTGGAAGACAATTCAGCAGTCATGGGGTCTACATGCTATACCTCAGTCAGCTGGCTGACCAAGCTCACCTGACGCAATGCATTGTGGGAATTCAGGCTACCATGCCAACTTGACAGAAAGGCGGAGCGAGAGTCCCACAATTCATTGGGCCATCGTGGACACAGCCAGCCGTGATGAAGAAGTGCCATTGGCGGCTGTTTGGCGCTTGGCTCACCTGAATCTCTGTGCCTGGTGATGCAGGGGGCCAGGGTATCTCCGGCTTGTTGACTGGTACAGCTGAGACAGCAGCGCCTGGCCAGTCTTTTGACTGGGGTTGTTTGCGAACTTCACTGTGATGGGCTCAGTTGCTCCTAGGGGTTTTTGCCCATTCAGCCCCTTAATTGCTTCCTCTGCCTCTATCCTCTTGTCAAATCGGATGAAGCCAACCCCTCGAGAGACACCTATTTGGGAAAAGACAGAACAATGATAGCCTGTCTGCGGTCCACATCATTCAAGATACTGACAGTGATTTACTTATGTAGAGTACAGTACGAATTTGCCTGTTGCTTTTTTTTTAAATCTCTTTCCAATTTATTCCTCGTGACTCTCGCTGGGCTTAGTGGCCAACCCTCTCTCTCACCTCTGAGTCAGAAGGCTGTGGGCTCAAGTCTCGCTTTAGACTTGAGAAAAAAAATCAAGGCTGACACTGCTAATGGGCTGAGGGAGTGCTGCACTGTCAGAGGTGCCGTCCTTCAGACGAGACCATTAATCCAGGCTCTGACTGCAATCACACAGCACTATTTCAAAGGAAAGTTCTCCCCAGTATCCTGGCCCGATATTTATCACACAGCCATCATTACTAATACGGATTATGTGGCCATTGTCATATTGCTGCTCGTGTGAGCTTGCTGTGCACAAATTGGCTGCCTTTTTCCTGACATTGCAACACTGACTACATGTCAAAAGGACATCATTGGTTGTAGAGTCCTTTGGGATGTCCTGAAGTCTCTATCTTGCCGAGGTATTGTTCCACTGAGATCTCTCCCAGTCACTCTTAGCATGCCTGAGCTAAAGGAAAGGTCATCACTTGACTATTCCACAATTTGGAATGCCACACATGAGCTAAATCCATTACCCAACCGGTGTTCCCATTTGTGCACTCTATCAGGGCTCACTGGATAGCTGGAGTGTGGGAACTCGGGCTGGTGTTTCCCCACCCAAGCCCAGCAGGGTTTCTGCAGCATCCCTACGCTACCACGATGAGACCAGCTGCCCCACTGTAGACTGAGGGTCAAAGTTGAGTCCATGCTGAACTGAACTTGAGGCTGGGCAAGCGCTGTTACCAACCAAGACATCAGGAAACCACATGCTTATAGTGACCCGAAAGATTTTTATTTTCGCACAGGCGGAAATACATAAAGACGAATTATATAATGTTAAATAGTAATAGGTTTGGGGCAGAAGCATAAACAAAGTTAGTGTCGGACACTCAACCAGGCAGGAGAGCTTGTCTCTAGGAGCTCAGTCCAACAACAACTCTGATCCCATTCAATCCCAAAATAAAATCCAGTGACAACTTCATCGCAACAATGGAAAGAGGGGACAACAGCTTAACAATAGCATTGATCTAATGTCATTGAGTCATTGGACCAGATTTTTGTAGAGTTGGGAGGAAGCGGGATTCCGGGATTACTCCCCCATTCCCAGCGCCAGCAATTTTCGCCTGCATGGGATGAGGGTGCAGGTAGCGAGACTGCATCCTGCACTTCTGACCTGGCCAGCTCCATTGAGCCGGTAGGCATCTCCTAGCCCCTCGCGATTTTTGTGGAGTCAGACCAGCTTCTCCATGGTTCGCGACCCCTCAGAGGAGTCGTGAACCATAGTCTGGATTCAGGAACCTTTTGAAAGTTAAGTTCAAAAGATCTTACCCATGCCCCCCAACCACTCCCCAGGGCCCCTCATACTGTCCATGCCAACTCAATGCCAATTCATGCCCCTCCCATGCCCATTCACCCAGTATGCACTATGTACATAACCAATGAGCCAAATAATAACAATGGCAAGTGGGGAGCTACTGAGAAAAAAAAACCTTCAGAAATCTTCTTTTGAAAAAAAACTGCTGCTCCTACATGAAAGTGTCAATCAGACAGAACATTAAAGTATTAATAACAGAGGCTTCAAACACTTCAAACCTCTTAATCCTGTCCAAATAAACATTGAGGTGTTGACAAAAGAGATCACAAAAACTTATCATAACCACTTAAAGATGTCAATCAAGTAAAAGCCAACAACTTACTTCAGTTGTCAAAACAGGACCTCCCGCTGAGTTAATGTTTTTATTGGTCTGGGCTCACAGCCAAACAATGCAGAATGAGTTCAGGCACAAACCCAAAGGCCATGGGGAGTGGCTGGAGGGCATGAGTTGGCATGGAAGACATGAAGAGCCATGAGGACTGGGTGGAGGGGTAATCTTGTGTGAGGGCAAGCGGGCTTTATTACAATAGGAATGAAGTCCCAAAGAACTGAGGTGGGTCTTCTAACCAGCTGGCTTCAGCACTCGCCTGCCCTGTGGCTGCCTAGAATCTGCATCCAGGGTCAGTGGGCCTGACTTTACCCTGCAACCACACCCCCCCATTTCCCATCCCCCCAAGGGAAAATTGTGTGTGACTGGGCAGTCCGGTGGGTCAGGAAATTTCCTCAGTAACGAAAATCCGGCCCTTGGAGCTGTTACAGCACCGAACGAGGCCATTCAGCCCACTGAATCCATGCCAGCTGTATTACCCATTGTATAATGTATGACTGTTTGCACATCATAGTTTTAACATGGGATCTATTGTCCGAATTTTATAAGGGTTACAGTTGATCAGTTAGGTTTGGGATTCGCTGGAGGCTCCCTTAATACTGCGGTCCTGTGTAGGTCACTAGGGATTTGTCAAGTGCATCTCACTACGATAGAATGGTGAATCAGCTAGACTCAATGTATGGCACAGCCCTCACCCTACGACTGCAGGACTATCTCATGCCTGGCATTGAGAAATAACCCCCTCAAATCTATTGACTAACCATCAACTGGCAGAGGCAGAATGTGCATCTTACCTGTAACTTGGTCAACGAGGATGCGTGAGGTGATGATTCTGCCGTACTGTGAAAAGAGTTGCTCCATCTCTTTCTGGCTCATGGTCTTGGGGAGCCCGCTGACGTACAGGTTAGCATCTCGAATGGAGGCGGAGCTGGGCCGGGCATAGGAAACCTAGAAGGCGGGAATGGTCGCACTCAAAACGCGGTTGGTTCAAATGCTTTCAGCGAGGGAATGGGAAAAGATGGAATTTTCCTGCTCCTGGTCTTCCGTGGAGAATGGTGCGTTCATTTTCTAAGACACTGTGTCAGAAAGCGAGCTTGTGCCCGGGAATTATCACATAGAGGACACCCTCTATGTCCAATTATCCCTGCCGCTAACTCTACTTTACCCGAAGATTACATATCCTCCCGATCCCTGTGCCTGCAGGCTCACAGGTGATCAAATAGCCTAACTTTTATATTGCTGGAAAGAGAGACATGATGCTGAAGCTTTTTGTCCTGCACTCATCAGGACAAATGCAAGAACGCCAATGTTTCCAAAGCTCACAACAATTTACACCACAGGAGCGGACTGGCTGGCAAGTTGACTCTGATTGGCTGAGGCGTTGCCACGGAGAAAGCAACAGGGAGCAATTTCTCCTGTAGTATAAAGTGAGCGTTTGAAACTTGGGGGGGGGCGGGATCTTCCGCACCCGCCCGCCGCCGGGGTCCTCCAAACCCGCCGCAAGTCCACGGGCTTCTGGCTGGGGCGCCGCCTCGCCCACGTGGACCCCGCCCATGACAGGGCCGGGAAATCCCAGCCTTGGGATTCTTGCATTTGTCCTGATGAGTGTAAGACGTAAACCTTCAGCATCATGTCTCTCCTTCCAGCAATATAAAAGTTAGGCTCCTTGATCACCTGTGAGCCTGCAGGCACAGGGATCGGGACGATATGTAATCTTCGGGTAAAGTGGAGTTAGCGGCAGGGATAATTGGACATAGAGGGTGTCCTCTATGTGATAATTCCCGGGCACAAGCTCACTTTCTGACACAGTGTCTCAGAAAATGAACGCACCATTCTCCATGGAAGACCAGGAGCAAGAACGACGTGATTAAGACAGTAGATGGTCCAAAGCTTTCTGATTGCTTCTGTAAGGCGATCAGAAAACAAGGAGCGATTGCACACAAACGATTGAATTTATAGTATATGCTGAACATAAACTCACAAAAACGCCATAAGTCTCTCTTGAGGTGACCTTCCATCTGTTTCCTTCCAGCGCTCCCCCACCCCCGCCACCCCCACAGCACCCAAAAAAAAAAACAACTGCCTTACATTCAGGTTTCATTAACCTGCAGCCCTAAGCCTTGACCTGGCTGCCATTTTAGGCCATGGACGGGTGGTATTGGTGCATGTCGAAGAAAGGACCATTCACGACCGATATCAAGAAGTTCTTCACAAGAAGTGATCAAAACTTGGAACTGAGACAATAGCCTTGCGTGATTTAAGAAACTGCTGAATGTTGTGTTGAGGGGGGGGTGATCTGGTTGGTGACACGAGGATGAGCTGAATGGCCTTTGTCAGCTGTATCCAGCAGCCTAAGAAGAGGAGCCGGCCCTTCAGCCCCTCGAGTCTACCCACCCATTTGGCGATCTACCTCAACACACCCATCGGAAACCCACATCGGTAATGTTTTTAAAACAAAAATTGGAAGCAATTGAGTGTTATACCCAACTGAAAGCTGCTAAGGGCAAGTATTCCGACTACCCATTCAATTTTAAAAAGCCTCGGCTAAATCAAACTGAAAGCCTAACACCCTGTTATTACATATTGAGGAAAAAAAAAATAGGTTAGAATTTCTTTTTCAGCTGATGCTCCTGATCCTGTTAAAACAAGCCATTAATTGCCTGCTACATAGAACAGATTGTGTAGTGGCGTCTTGCTGCAGTGACCTACCCATAATCCCCCTCACATTCACTACACAAGCCATCTCCATCCCAGGAGAATTCCGAAGCTAATTTTGCCATGGCAATAATGCAGCGCGACCATCTGTCAGGCAAACTGGCTTTTTAAAGGGATCCTCAGCTGATCCGACCCCACGTTGCAAGACAAGGAAAGGCGCACCCCTATGAAACCAAGGCCATCATTGCAGCTACACCCCCACGAGATGAGGTACAAAATGTTTCGTAAATTAACCTTGAGGGAACTGCGTCTCCATGGCAACCTCCAACACATGAGCATCTTTCCCCGTCAAAAAACCTGGCCTCTGCGTCTTTTATTTTTTAAAAAAAAATTAAATCAGGATGGTTTTGAAAATAATGGGTTTTTTTTTTTGGAGGGGGGGTGGGGGGAGCGGGTATGGTGGGGGGGTCGGGGGGGGTGGGGGGATGCTGGAAGGGAACAGGTGGAAGGTCACCTCAGGAGAGGCTGCTGCCATTTTTGTGAGTTTGTACTCAGCGTCTACTATAAATTAAATCGGTTGCGCGCCATCACTCCTCGTTTTCTGATTGTCCTTCAGAGCAAAGTGTTCAGGCAGCTTTACTGTCTTATTCATGCTGCTCTATGGCTCATCTACGGCCGCTTATTGTCCACGTTGGCCCCTGTGTGACTCCGGTGTCAAATGAAGGAGGATTAAAAACAGTGATACCCAGTATTTCTTTACCTTACGTTTCCTAGCTCTGTTCGCCTGGCATAGCGCTCCTCCTCACTCACGAAAGCTTTAAACGATCGTCTCCCCCCCACCCCCGCCACCCTACCCTGCCTGTCTTTTGTTTCGCAAAGAAAAAAGGTGCAGAATTCTTTGGTCTCCGCCCTCTGGCAGCTCCCGATCCCTGAGAGCCGGGACTTGCTCCCAAATCTTTCTCGCTGCTTTAATCTCTCTCGGTGCTGACAATACATCAAAAGCTGCCCCTCTGGAGTTGTCTCCCCGTTCCCCCCAAGCCCTGAGGATGCTCTGTCACACGTTCTTCTCTTAATCCTCACAGCAAGGACTTGTTACATGGCCACTCATGCTGCTCATTCCGTCCCCACAATCTCAAAAAATAAAAGGCAGAACCCTCTCACCTCTCTCAGGCCTCCCATAAAGGTGTCAGCCAAGGCTCAGAGCGTGGCACTCTCCCCTCTGAATTTATGGAGGGGGGGGTGGTTTACGGAGGGTTATGAGGACAAAGATGATCATTCTAAATCTGAGGTCGTGAATTTAAGTCCCACTCCAGGGATTTGAGTGCCTAAAATCCAGGCTGACATTCCCAGTGCAGTACTGAGGGAGTGCTGCACAGTTAGAGGTGCTGTTGATTGAATGAGACATTAAGCCAAGGCCCTGCCTGGTGGAAGGAAAGAGTAACCATGCCCAATACGTGTCCTTCAAACCCAACACGTAAAAACAGACTAAAAGCAAAATACCGCGGATGCTGGAAATCAGAAACAAAAACAGAAAATGCCGGAAAAACTCAGCAGGTCTGGCAGCGTCTGTGGAGAGTGAAACAACGTTAACGTTTTGAGTCCCGAAGGGTCATACGGACTCGAAACGTCAACTCTGTTTCTCTCGCCACAGATGCTACCAGACTTGCTGAGCTTTTCCGGCATTTTCTGTTTTTGTGTCGTAGAAACAGACTATCTGGTCATTTATCTCATTGCTGTTTGTGGGAGCTTGCTGTGTGCAATTCTACTACTGCGTTTCCTACATTGAAACTGGACACTGCGCTCGACAAAAGCAATTAAACGGGGTGTGAAGCAGTTTGGGGGCATCGTAGAGGCGCAATAAATATTCAAGTCACTTTTTTTGGGTAAAATCAACACAGTTTGTAACCAACCCAACTCTCCTCCCCCCACCCAATGCCTCTCCTTCAACCTTAGAGCAACCAGACAGAAAGAGCACATTATGTTTTGCACAACATCTCTCAGACCAAGAAGCCACAGTGCACATAGTAGGGTCAACTACCCATTTTTTGTGTGATGGTAATTAACTGGCAGCCAGGAGCCCGGAACAGATCTGACAGAGGGTCCCATCTGCTGCTCAAAGAAGCTAATTGCGAGACTGACTCACTGTGGGGATGATGCTGTCACTGGGGAGTAGAGAAATGGGATTTGACACGCCTGGCAACTGAAATACACACCAGCCACTTAGAGACACTCATTACTGGGTGATTTGTGGTTTGCTTTCTCACACGTGGGCACGAGCATATGTGAAATGGAGGACACTTAACAGCTTTCAGAGAACAATAGCCGAGTGTTGAAAAGCCCTTCTGTTCCAAATTGGCCTGGATTGTGCCAGGATTTAGGCTAATTCGCCAAATCTGGCCTGTCGCTGTGAGGAGAGAATAACTCCGTCTGAATTGTGACATAACCCTAAATATCGTTAAAAGAAGACAGTTTATTTTCTGTGAAAGAAAGAAGGAGCTTCCATTTGTACAGTGTCCTTCATCACCTTTGGGCTTTTGACACGTGGTTAATATAGGGAAACATGGCAGCCAATTTGCACACAGCAAGCTCCCACAAACAGAGTTAACGGCCAGATAACCTGTTTTTTAGTGCGTTGGTTAAGCTTTGGATATCTTTCCATCCGGCTTCCTGATCTGCTCCACAACCCTCAGTGCGAACTACATACACCTCAAACTTCTCTTGACCTTCCCTCTTCTCAGCCTGGCTTATAGTGGCCTCTACGCTCTCCAGTACTTCTCCGAGTGTCCATTCTTTAATGTGTGCGTCTAGAGCGGGAGCGAACCTTTCTTGAACTTCAGATCATCCAAATCTCTGCTGCCCATATATGAACTCACAACAATTCTTGGCGCTGACCTACAGTGAATCCAACAACATCCAATCCAACATGTTACTCACAATAAGTGCTTGTCCTAAGCTAGTCTCTTACCTCAAGCTGATTTATTCTCAAGACAACCCTGCAGTGTAGCAGCCTCTCCCAGCCCTCCCACCCTGGAGTGTTACAGCTCTTTACCAATGCCCATCACCTGTTTTAACAAAGTAGTTGTCTTAACAATGTAATTGCTGTACAATGTCATTGCCAATCAACAAGAAGATTGTTATTGGACCTTGACAGTGCAATTACTGATACATTGACACAACAACACCTCAGATTTAAAATGATCATCTTTGTCTTCATAACCACCCCCTCCTCCCAAACTCTGTAACCTCCTCCAGCCCCACAACCCCTCCGAGATCTCTGTATTTCTCCAATTCTGGTTTGTTGTGTATGCATCATTCCCTATGTCCTGGCTTTAGCGGCTATTCCCTCAGCTGTCTAGGGCATTAGGTTCTAGAATTCCCTCCATAGACCTCTCCAACTCTCCTCCCCCTTTAAGATGCCCCTTAAAACCTGGCTCTTTGACCACGCTTTTGGCTACCTGCCTATTATCTCTATGTGGCTGGCCGCCAAAGTTCATCTGATGACGTTCCTTTGAAGCACCTTGGGACATTTCATTATGTCAAAGATGCAACGCAAATGCAATTTGTTGTTGTTCTTGGTGAATTACGTGGTGACAGTGGGAGGGATCACAGTTGAATTATTGACAGTCGGAGAGGAGCTGCCAGACAGCAACCATGAGTATGACCTCTGGCTGATTTTGTCCCTCACCGCCTGGTCCTTATATGGCCTGTGCTGAGGCTGATCACAACGCCCAACACAACACAGTCCACCCACTGAACTTGGCACCTTTCTTCTCTGTTAAGTGTCAATCCACACCAGACGGAGCCTTCACTCATTGTACCATCGCAATAATGATTTTTAAACTGACCATGGTAACCTTTTGAGGGTAGCCTCCCGTCCAATTTTGATTTGGACAATCCAATTTTTTGAGAAGACTTTCTGGAATCTATTCTGTTCCACTTATTTTACTGTCTTATACTGTGGCACATTTAATGGTTAATAATACGGTTTCTCACCGTTGCAATCTATCCTATTTCCCAACGCTCATTTCTACTTGGTTTCGCTCTTCATCTCTTCTCCTAGGAACATAGGAACAGGAGGAGACCATTCAGGCCCTCAAACCTGTTCTCCCATTTATGAGATTATTTCTTACCTATATCTTAACTGCATCTACCCACTTTGGGTCCCATAACCCTTAGTACCCCTTCCTTAAGAAATTTCACTGTCAGAGTTGTATCCTCATGGTTGAGAAGTTAAATCAAGACCCCCAATAGCCCTCTCAGATGGTTATAAAAGATCACGTGACACTATTCAAAAAAGAGCAGGGGATATTCCCTGGTATCCTGGCTTGGCCAGTTCTCTCATTGCTACTTGTGGGAGCTTGCTATGCCCAAATTTTGCTGCTGTATTTCCCATAGTACAGCGGGGACTGTGTTTCAAAAGTACTTCATTGGTCAAAAAGTGCTTTGGGATGTTTGGAGGATGTGAAAGGTGCTATACAAATGCAAGCTCATTCTACACCTCTCATCTTCAAAAACCCCTACAAATCTCTTGGGCTTCCTATCCAGCCCTGTAAAGCACCTCATGTGAAGCCCTCAGAGCAGAAACAATTATATTTTCAGCCAGAGACATTTAGAATTAAAACTGCATGAGCTGTTGAACATGGATCCTTTTTTTTTAAATCTCATTCTAGCAGACTCCCTCTGCTGGTACATGTGCATGTGGTGGCCTCAAGTGGACAAAATGCAGAATGCAATTTTCAATACATTGGGACAATGGTTGGTGCTATATAAATGGAAACCCTGTTACTCATTTACTGAGCAGCATTAGCCCTGCAGTGCTTGTGGGCGGGTGTAGAATGATAGAATGTGGAACATGTACGCAAGTAGTTGAGGTGAATAGCATAGAAGCATTTAAAAGGAAGCTAGATGGGGAAGAATGGAATAGAGGGACATGTTGATGGGACTAGATAAATAAGATGGGAGGAGGCTCAAGTGGAGCATAAACACCAGTATAGCCCAGTTGGGCCGAATGGCCTAGTTCTGTGCTGCAAATATTATGTAATTGTGCCAAGGAGGTACTTCTGATAGGCTCTCATAGTCTATCCTCTGCAGTCTAATGCCAGTCAAATCCTTTAATCCTATTTGTAGGAATAAGTCATGCGAATTCTTAGCCCCGCCCATTCCCCACTTCAAAGGCTTGTATGGAAAAATATTGAAATTAAAAAATAATAATTGCGCAAGAAAATCTGGAGCTCCTGCAGTTGCTACAGAGTCACTGTGACAGCTCATTGAAGATCTGTGGCATTTGCTTTAAATCTCTTTTTTCCCAAAATAGCACAGAGCCAGAATCTTCCATCTCCTCTGACTGCCTTTATAAATAGACGCATGTGTGGCTTATTCACGGCATCCATTGTCATTGTTTTTTTTTTGTGTGAATTCCTTGGAGAATTTACGTCTCTTGTTTTCCGAACTGATAATTGTTGACTCTGGCTGTGGTTATGGTTATGGATCTCTGTGGATTCCCCACAGCCCCCCTTCACATCTCGTCCAAGTGCTGATTCTTCATACGTGACCCTCCCCAGTGGGTGATTAATTCATGTGTGTCTGTGGGCTCGATTTTAACTCTCTCCCCTCCTCCCCCACCCCACCAACCCCAACACTCCCCACCCCCGTCCCACCATCTTGGCTGCATGGTGGAAACTAGGCCCGGTGGGGTGGGGAGTGGAGGAGGGTAAAATTGATCAGGGGCATTAACTGGTGCTTTCCTACTCTTCCCCCGCATCCCCACAATACCAGCCTCCACCCCCACCCCGGCCCCAATCTACCCGACTGCAATTTTAACATTTTAATGAGCATTTTAGCCCAAACACTTGAGGTGGCAGGGTAGGGTGGGGTTGGGGGGTGTGATTTCTTTCCAAACAGGCAGATAGGGCTACATTGATGTAATTGGGGGCTCACCTCTGCCATTTTGACCCAAGGGCCGAGCCAGCGGTGAGGGCAGGGGGCGCTCAGCAATCTCATTTTGGAGGAGGCTTTCTGGAAAGTTCTGGAATCTATTTTGTTTTGTGTTACTTCTGTGTCGTACACTGTGGCACATTTAATGGTTTAAGCAGCCAGTATCTCACCATCAGGATATTTTCTAGTCTTATTTTCCAACTGTAATCTCCACTTGAGTCTTCTGTTCATTGCCTCTCGTAGGGACATAGGGACAGGAGGAGGTCATTTGCCCTCTGGAGCCTGTTCTGCCGTTCGGTGAGATTGTGGCACGTCTGTACCTTGACTCCATCTTCTATATTCCTGAATTACCCTCGCTTAACAAAAATCGATCAAGCCCAAGGTGTGAAATTTCAATCGGCCTGGTTTTGAGTTGGGACAAACAGGATTTGGGAGGGAGATGGGGGTGGGGGGAAGTGGGGTGGGCAGAGAAGCAGAGACGGTGGGGAGAAGCTGAGGTGGGTACCCTGCCAGGCAAAAGCTGCCAGGCACAGAAGCCAGGGCGAACAAGTTCCAACAAAGTGACCTTTTTTTCAAAAGTTTTAAAAAGAAATCTCCATGTAGACAGGAGAATGGGAAGGGTTTTGTTTTTTTTATTATTCTTTCATGGGATATGGGCCTCACTGGCAAGGCCAAACAAGGGAGACAAAGGGTATAGAGGGAAAGAGGAAAATAGAGGCCACAATCAGATCCCCATGACCTAGCTGAATGGTGGAGCAGGCTCAAGGGGCCAAATGGCCTATTCCTGCTCCTAATTTGTATGTATGTTTGTATCTCTAATTGCCCTTGAACTATGTGGCTTGCTAGGCCATTTCAGAGGGGCAGTTAAGAGTCAACTACATCGCTGTGGGTCTGGAGTCACAGGTAGGTCAGGCTGAGTAAGGAGGGCAGATTTCCTTCCCTAAAGGACATTAGTGAACCAGATGGGTTTTTACAACACTCGATGATAGGCTCATGGTCACCATCACTGAGACTGGCTTTATATTCTAGATTGATGTCCGCAGAACATTAGCCTGTACCCTCTGGATTACTGATCCAGCGACGTCACCATGACACCACCTTCTTTAGCAAAATCTAAAGAACGTACAGCCCAGAAAAAGGCCATCCGGTCCACTGACACATTCTGGTGTTTTGTTCTCCATATCTTTTTCCTTGCACCCCGACTTCACCTCAACCCTAATGGATATATCTTTCTATTCCCTTCTCTCATATGTTCATCAAGCTCCTCCTTAAACACATCAAATACCGGGCGCAATAAATCACGGGTGTTGGTTAGCTCAGTTGGCTCAATGGCTACAACGTGGTGCAGGCTAACACCACAATCACTGTATTGGCTGAGATAGTCCCTGGGGCTTGCCTCCTCACTGTGCCCTGTGGTAATATCATGGTATAAGGCACGATTTGCAATCCTCAGACAATGAGGAGGCTACAAGAAGAGTTGCCAAGAGCTCTGCCTACCTTGATAGTTTTAGTTTGCAGCTTGAGTCCGTTTAAGGTGTTAATGGCTTTGTCCGCGTCATTTGGATCCACGTAGTTTACGAATCCGTATCCTAAGCTCTGGCCTGCAAGGTGACAGAGAAGATTAAAAGAGGTCAGGTTCCAGCAGAGAATGTAAGAATTATTGAAAAGGGAAGATCCCCTCAGTACATCGCGTTATGGTAACATTACAAACTGTTCTTTGCAAGGAGTGGGGTTCACAATTGCACCGCACAACGTGGAGGAAGACTGACGCATTTATCACTTTGCCCCACACTCAAAAACCACCATTTCCATTGCTTAGGGGGCCCTCATCTGCAAGGCGTGTGGTACCCATGGTTTCCAACCCTTCAGGATTTCCCTGGAGTCCCCAGGAATTCAAAGATAATCTCCAGGAGCAAAAATCAGGAGCAAAATCAGAGGGACCATTAAAAAAAATGAACACTTTAAAAAAAAATTAACTGATTATTATAAAGGGGGGCTGGTTAGCTCAGTTGGCTAGGTGGCTCGTGTGTGGTTCAGAATAATTCCAACAGCACAGGCTCTGATCACCATTCCGGCTGTGGTAGACCTGGGGCCTGCCTCTCGCCCTGGCCGGTACCAAAATCGTGACTTAAACTAAGATTCGACAACCCTGAAATTGAGGATTCTCCTTGGAGAAGAAGTAGATCACTTACAAAAATGGGAATGAAGCCTCTTTGATTGCCAGTCAAGAGCCATCCAATCAGGTAATGAATAATCTGCCCACTTTCCAATTGGCTTGGGAAGGCAAGGCACCATGAGGATGGACATGGTGGTGGACCAATGGCGAGAATGTGGAGGTGGGGTAGTTGGAGATGGGAGGACTTGTGGTGAAGCTCTGGCAATTTGTCCAGGGTCGGCGACCCTATTGTGGAAGGTCTCCTTGGGCATTCCACAATCCTGCAAAGCCAAAGGCGCGTTCACCACAACAATAAATTCCCATTTGGAGTCTGAAAACTGAAGGAACGTTTCAGTCCCCATTTGCCTTGAAAGGGGTCAGAGTTTTGAGGAGGAAACAATGTTCAGCAGATCTCCTTTAAGGACAGATGATGCAATTCAAAATCAATCTGTGTTGTAATGTGTCAGAAATAAAGGTTTGCGAAGTAATCTTTAAAAAAAATTATTGTGGTGATTTTGTAGCACTACTTTTGCTAATTGACTTCATTTATTCTTTCACAGGATGTGGGCATCGCTAGCTAGGTCTGCATTTATTGCGCATCACTAGTTGCCCTTGATAAGGTGGGGGTGAAGGAGTTCCAGGATTTTGACCCAGCGACAGCGAAGGAACGGCGATATATTTCCAAGTCAGGATGGTGAATGACTTAGAGGGGAACTTCCAGGTGGTGGTGTTCCCATCTATCTGCTGCCCTTGTCCTTCTAGATGGTAGAGAGTGCGGGCTTGGAAGGTGCCTTGTTGAGTTACTGCAGTGCATCTTGTAGATGGTATACACTGCTGCCATTGTGCGTTGATGGTGGAGGGAGTGTGGTTAAGGAGATGGATAGGGTACAAGTTAAGCGGGCTTCTTTGTCCTGGATGGTGTTGAGCTTCTTGAGTGTTGTGGGAGCTGTACTCATCCAGGCAAGCGGAGAGTATTCCATCACACTCCCGACTTGTGCCTTGTAGATGGCGGACAGGCTTTGGGGAGTCAGGAGGTGAGTTCTCGTCACAGGATTCCTAGCCTCTGACCTGCTCTTGTAGCCACAGTATTTATATGCCTAGTCCAGTTCAGTTTCTGGTCAATGGTAACCCCCAGGATATTGCTAGTGGAGGATTCTGCGAAGGTAATGCCATTGAATGTCAAGAGGTGATGGTTATATTCTCTCTTGTTGGAGGTGGTCATTGCCTGGCACTTGTGTGGTGTGAATGTCTCTTGCTACTTATCAGCCCAAGCCTGAATATTGTCCAGATATTGCTGCATTTGGACATGGACTGCTTCAGTATCTGAGGAGTCGCGAATGGTGCTGAACATTGTGCAATCATCAGCGAACATCCCTACTTCTGACTTTATGATGGGAGAAAGGTCATTGATGAAGTAGTTTCGCCCCTGATTCCCATTGACTCCAGTTTTGCTAGGGCTCCTTGATGTCACACTCGGTCAAATGCTCGCCTCTGGAGTTCAGCTCTTTTGTCCATGTTTGGATCAAGGCTGTAATGAGGTCAAGAGTTGAGTGGCCCTGGCGGAACCCAAACTGAGCATCAGTGAGCAGGTTATTGCTGAGTGAGTGCCTATGACACCTTCCATCATTTTGCTGATGGTTGAGAGTAGACTGCAGGGTGAAAGGTTATCGGAGGTAGGTGGGAGGTTAAAATCAAATCAGCCACGACCTTATTGAATGGCGGAACAGGCTCGAGGGGCCCTACTAATTCGCTTGTTCGTTTGACTGATGGGTTTGTAACTGGCTGGGTTCCATTCATCCTGCTTTTTGTGTACAAGACATACCTGGACAATTTTCCACATTGCCGGGTAGATGCCAGTGTTGTAGCTGTACTGGAACAGCTTGGCTAGGGTTGTGGCTAGTTCTGGAGCACAAGTCTGCAGTACTATTGCTGGAATATTGTCAGGGCCCATAGCCTTTGCAGTATCCAGTGCCTTCAGCTGTTTCTTGATATCACGTGGAGTGAATCGAATTGGCTGAAGACTGGCATCTGTGATGCTGGGGACCTCAGGAGGAGGCAGTGTTGCTATGGCGATATCCTACAAATTGCAGTGCACAGAGTTGTGATACAATCAGCAGCAATGATTTGCTGCCCTATCAAATCCTCCCGTAAAGCAGTGTTTCGGCTGCCTCTGGGAATGTATATGTGAAGTTTCAGACTCAGGATCTGCTTAGACACTGTAAATTTAAGCATTTGGTTAACTTGCTGGGTTGAATATTGAATTTGGGGGCAGGAAACAGGAACTGGGACTGTTCCTGGGTCTGAGAGAGGGGGGAGAGGGGTGGGTGGGGGGTGGGGGGGGGAAACAGTCACTCATTGTGGTTTTGACAGCGGTGCCCTTCAGTTGGCATGGCAACGGGTTCCCTGTTCAATTGAGGGCGGTAGGCGGGCTCTCGAAACCAGAGGGCCAATCAGGGGCCTTGCATCTTGGGAGGAGCAGCAGGCTGCAGTGGAGGGTAGGTAGCTGTGGGGGAGCTTCATGGAAGTACTCTCTTACCAGCCTTTTGATAAATGTAATTAAGTAACAGAAAAAAACAGCCAGGCCGCCAGTGTGGGGTTTGTGGGACAGGGGGTTGGTGGCAAAGGAGGGTGGCAGGGTTGGGGGGGGTGGGGAAATCCCTCTAATGGGCAGCCTTTGGCTGCAACCCCACCCAGGCAGGAAGGTATGCCTGTCGCTTGATGCTCATCTCCAGACAGCTACCTACCCCTTCCCCTTGTGTCAACCTTCTTGAACTGCCCTTCATAACGCTCTCAATGAGCCTAATTGGCTGTCCACCACGTGGGGATGGGTGGCTCTGCTGGCCCTGTATGCACTGCGGTGAATGTGGCTGGTGCTGGAATTTTCAGGCCTAGCTCACCTCCCTTCCCGACCTCACGGAGTCCGAGAACCCTACCCATTGTGTCGCACTGGTTCGAATCATATTCCCTTGCACTGGGCAGGAGGAGGATATCTAATGGGGGCCGCCTGGTATTTGGTTTGTTACATGAGAACTAGGGAAGAAATTGCATCCAGGTAACGCCCTCAGGAAAATCCCAAAGTGCCTCATGGTCAATGAGTTAATTTTGAGGTAGTCACTATTGCTTTGCAGGTAAATTGCAACTGCCAATTGGCACATGACAAGGTCCCTTAAACAATGAATGGGACCAATAACCAATTAGTCTGATTTTTTTTGGTGCATTTTGGGTCAGGATAAGATGGGTATTTTCTCCTTTTCTTCAAAGAAGTGACAAGGCATTTTTATATACACCTCATTCATCGCATTAAAAAAAAAATGGCGCCTCCAACAGTGTAGCACTCTCTCTGTACTGCACTGGAATATCAGCTGAGATTTAGCGCTTGACCCTGTGGAGTGGGCCTTGAACCTGCAACTTCCTGAGTCAGGGGTGAGAGGGCAAACCACCACAGAAGATCCAGCGTGTGCAAACGCTGTGGGGTAGCGTTATGTCCTGAAGCTGATACAGCACCTGCTGTAGTTTGTACATTCGTCAATAGCCACTAAGAGTAAGATATACATTTATATCCTATATGCATGGTAATGACAAGGCGAATTGACCATTTAGCCCAACCAGACCACCTTGGTCATATTTCCCACCTGTGTAGTAGACTTAATCCTGCCCTGTCTCCAAATTCCTTTATTCCTATTCCTTCAATCATCAGTCCACTCTTGTCTTAACTGTGGACATAATCTCTCCTTTAATCATTTATCCTCTACATTTAAAAAAAAACTTCTCTGGTTCTCTGTTCCAAATCTCATATATTTAATCTCCAATCAAAACGTTGCCATTTATCCCTCAGTCAACATCACAGCACCTTCACTGTCGCTGGGTCAAAATCCTAGAACTCCCTCCCTAACAACACTGTGGATATACCTACACCACATGGACTGCAGCGGTTCAAGAAGGCAGCTCACCACCGCCTTCTGAAGGGCAACTAGAGATGGGCAATAAATGCTGGCCCAGCCAGTGAAGCCCACATCCTATAAATGAATTTAAAAAAGCAGATTATCTGGTCTTTATCACATTGCTGTTTGGGAGACCTTGCTGTGTGCAAATTGGCTGCTGACTTACATTTACAACAGTGACTACACTTTAAAAGTATTTCAGTGGCTGTAAACTGTTTGGAATTCCTGGTGGTTGGGAAAGGTGCTATATGTATGCATGTCTTTCAAGTTTTTCTCATTCTCCTCACTCACAGGGAGGCGATTGGAGTACATGAATAAAGAAGCCTTGCTACAATTGTATAGGGCTTCAGTGAGACCACACCTGTGTCCAGCTTTGGTCTTCATATTTAAGGAAAGAAATACTTGCATTGGAGTTGGTACAGTGAAGGTTCTCTAGATTGGTCTTAGGATGAGAGGGTTGTCCTATGATGAGAGGCTGAGCAATTTGGATCTATATTCTCTGGAGTTTAGAAGAACGCGAGGCGATCTCATCGAATCATACAAGATTCTGAAGGGGCTTGACAGGGTGGACACTGAGAGGTTGTTTCCCCTGGATGGGGAACCTAGAACACGGGGGCACAGTCTCAGGATCAGAGGCCTATCATTTAGGACTGAGATGAGGAGAACTTTTTTTGGTTGTGAATCTTTGGAATTCTCTATTCCAGAGGGTCATGGAAGTGCCATCATTGAATACATTTAAGGCTGGGATAGACAGATTTCTGGTCTCCTTGGGTATTGAGGGATATGGGGAGCAGGCAGGAAAGTGGAGTTGGAGCCAAACATCAGCCATAATTGTAATGAGTGGCAGAGCAGGCTTGAGGGGCCATATGGTCTACTCCTGCTCCTATTTCTTATGTTACGTTCTAATGTTTCAATCTACCCTGTCAAATCCCTTCATGGTTTGAAGCACTCCTATTAAATCCCCACTTAATGTCCTCTGGCCTAATAAAAACTTTATCAAGCCTTTCTTTGTGCTTGAATTCCCTTAAGCTAGGTTGCATGCAGCTTAGTGAATCTGTGCTGTGCCCTCTCCATTGGCTCAACATTCTTCCTAGACTTTGGAACCCCAAATTACAGTTCTCCAACTGTGGTCTTATTCAGGTTACAAAGAGGTTCATCGTTGCATCTCAATTTTTATATTCTGTACCTCTTGCTATAAAACCCAATATCAGATGAGATATATTTTACTTTAGTTGAGCTAGGCCTTTTCTATTTAAGTCACCGCTCCTAATATTGTGTGAGCCTGAATCCTTGAATCCTTCTGCTTCTCCACATCACCCAATCTTCCTCCATGCAGCGTGTCACTAGAGTGAAGGTATAATGGAAGTACAAGTAAAACCCCAAACTAAACGTCTACTGTTTGACGGGATTCTGTGATTGGACGGCACTTGCTGAACAATCCTGAGTGCGCTAATAGCTTACACTAGCAACCAATTTAAGCTAATCAGACGAGCTCGTAAAGTGGCTAATTTATACTTGCTAGAAGCAACATACATTCATACGCAAGGACCCGTTCTCTGCAAACAAAAGGAATATGTTCAAACCTTGCACCTTTTTTGAATTATCGGGGAGCTTGGGGAGCCTATAGTTTCCCATTGCTTTCACCATGACAAAGCCTCGGCCAATCAGTTTTGACTTGCCAGCCAATCAACACCCTTTTCTCTTTTAGTATAAGTTGTTGTGGTCGTTTGAAATTTAGCATTCTTGCATTTGTCCTGATGAGAGCAAGATGAACTGCTTCGGCAACATGTCTCTCTTTTCAGCGAATTGGAAGTACAATTATTTCTTTACTCAAAGGTACTAACTCAAAATTGTCGATGATGAATTCCTTATCATGTCTCAGAAACAGGCATTTTGGCGCAGCAACTCACTATAAATAGCAACAGGCTGAATAATTAGCTACACTGTTTTAGGTACTTTTGTTTTTTTTTTAAGCCTGTCCTTGGATTTTAAGTGTTGTTAGCAGGGGCAACATTTGTTGCCCATCCTTATTTGCCTTCTTGAACTGCTGCAATGTGTGAGGTGTAGGTACACCCATAGTGCTGTTGGGTATTGGGAGCTCCAGGATTTTGACCTGGAGGGATCAGTGTTCGATCCAAGTCAGGATGGTGTGCGACTTGGAGGGGACTATGCAGATGACCAGTGTTGCTTCCTGAAAGCCCCCGTGCAGGCCGCGAACCATTTGGCCCTTTTAAATGACCACACGTGCACAGTCGGCAACAAAAAAATTAAGAAGCCATGCCAATCTATCAGTAATTACATTGTTATTGGACCCTGACAATCTTCTTGTTGACTGGCAATGATGTTGTATCGCAATGACACTGTTGAGGCAACTGCATTGGTAAAACAGGTGATGGGCATTGGCTCACCCATAAATGAGTACAGCTGTAACACCCCAGTGTGCAATGGACTGGGAGAATCTGCTGCATTGCAGAGTTGTCTTGAGAATAAACCAGCTTGAAGCAAAAGATCAGCTTGGACTCAGTCTTCCATTACAAGCACTTACGGTGAGTAACAGCCGTGCACTTAAATCATCCACAACCTCCGGAAAAAAATTAGAAGGAATGTTGGAGGTGGTGGTGTTCCCATGCATCTCATGCCCTTGTCCTCCTAGGTGGTGGAGAGCATGGGTTTGGGAGGTGCTGTTGAGGGAGGAATGTTGGCTCAGACATGGGGTAAACTCACCGTTACAGGGGCCTCCAATGCCCATCGGTGGAAGTGGACCAGGCGGCGAGGCCCAGTTTCATGTACCATCTAAAGAATTTTTATTTTAATCCCTTCATGGTATGTGAGCATTTGTGGCCCATCCCTGATGTTTCAATCAATGCAGCACTCCCACTAGCACTGCAGTGTAAGCTTGGGTTATAACGGTCAGGCACCGGAGTGTGGCTTGAACCTATGACCTTCTGAGGCTACCAATTAAACCAAGATATTCCCCATGTGGTTCAGCAAATTCCTAGAGTTTGCAGGAACTCCACCTGCCCAAGTGTTCCTGGCCCACCACCCACCCCCTCAGACCCCCTTATACATAGGGTTGCCAACTGTGATTAAATGGATTCCTGGAGGTTTCATCACATGATTTGCCCCCACGCTCCAGCCATTAGTCGGCCAACACATCCATCCTTGTGACGCACTGCCCTCCTACGCCAATTGGGAAACAAAAAGACTCATTACCCAACCGGATGATGCTTGACTGTCAGCCAAACAACCTTTATTTCCCTCCACCGTTTTCAATATTTTTATATCCGGTAAAGAGAAGTGTTCAAAGAAAATGATAAAAATAAAAGTCTTTTTTAATGCCCTGATGATTTTTCTCCAGGGTTGCACACGGCAGTGCCCTGGAGGTTGATTTTCCAATCCTGGAGACTTCCAGGCCAATCCTGGAGGGTTGGCAACCCTACTCATACAGCGAGAATATCCCTTTAATAGTCTTGCCATGATTTCTACCCTACACTATTCTCAAGCTTTAAAATTCAGGCCAAAGAAACATCATTTCAGCTACTTCTTAAAGGAGAGGGAATTATGCAAATAATCTGCTCATTTGTACGCGGCAGAAGTAAACATCTGAAATATTAATGGGCCAGATTTTAACTCACTCGCATCCCATTCAGCCACACAGAGTCAAAATTGGGACCACATCGTTTAACACCTCATTGTATGGAGAGCAAATACAATTGCGTTCTCGTGGATTTTAAACCACACAATGTTCAGAAAATATATTGTTTGCTGTGTTCTGGTTGAGGTATTTATACAGCTGTGTATTTATACATGGAATCATAGATAACTGGTGATGATTGTGGCATCAAGATTGGTAATAGAATTGCAGAATTGTTACAGTGCAGGAAGAGGCCATTCGGCCCATTGTGTCTGCACTGACTCACCAAATGAGCACTATGACTTAGTGCCATTCTCTTGCCTTTTCCCCATAACCCTACACATTGTTTCTATTTAAATAATCATTTAATGCCCGCTTGAATGCCTCGATTGAACCTGCCCCCACCACACTTCCAGGCAGTGCATTCCAGACTTGAACCACTCGCTGTGTGAAATGCTTTTTCTCACATCACATTTTGCAAAGCACTTCAAATCTGTGCCATCTCGTTCTCAATCCTTTTACGAGCGGGAACAGTTTCTCCCTATCTATTCTATCCAGCCCCTTCATGATTTTGAACACCTCTATCAAATCTCCTCTTAGCCTTCTCCTCTCCTAGGAGAACAGTCCCAACCTCTCCAATTTATCTTCATAACTGAAGTTTCTCATCCCTGGGACCATTCGTGTAAACCTCTTCTGCACTCTCTCCAATGTGTTCACATCCTTCCTATAGTGTGGCGCCCAGAACTGTACACAATACTGCAGCTGAGGTCTAACTGGTGTCTTATATAAATTCAGCATCACCTCCTTTCTCTTGTACTCTATGCCCCTATTAATAAAGCCCAGGATACTATATGCTTTATTAACTGCTCTCTCCACCTGTCCTGCCACCTTCAATGATCTATGCGCATATACACCCAGGTCCTTCTGCTCCTGCACCCCCTTAAGAATTGTACCCTTTATTTTATATTATCTCTGCATGTTCTTCCTACCAAAATGCATCATCTGACACTTCTCCACATTGAACTTCATCTGCCACCTATCTGCCCACTCCACCAACCTGTCTATGTCCTTTGGAAGTTCTACACTGTCCTCCTCACGGTTTACAATGATTCCAAGTCATCCGCAAAGTTTAAAGTTGTCCCCTGCACACCAAGATCTGCATATCTGCGTGTAATCACTTCCAGTTGTTAATTCTTGATAATTCTCCAATACTCACTTATTCTCTTATAGTCACACCTAGATATCTATTATTCTGTTACAGAATCATAGAATGGTTACAGCACAGTAGGAGGCCATTTAGCCTGTCGTGTCCATGGCAACTCTCTGCGAGAGCAACTCAGCTAGTCCCACGTGTCCCCACCCCTTTCCTGTAATCCTGCAAATGATTTTTCTTTGCATCATAACTGGAAAGTCTCCGCTCAACACCCCTCCCCGGCTTCCTGTCCTCGCGAACATCACTCTGCCACACATCTGTCACTGACTGACCAAAACCCACACAAGCTGGTTGAGACCATTCGTGCTGCTCTGTGCTTCCCACTCCATGATGGCCTGTTCAACCCGCCTACTGGCTGCCTCCCATCTTGGCGCCCCATCCGAAGCACCCTTCCTGAGCAAGATCTACCAGCTGACATCGTCTGGGTGAGGGACGGGGAGACTGGGAAAGCCACTAGCAAGTTCCTCGTGACAAACCCTATCTGTCGAATGGCAGGATTTGAACCACCACAGCGAGGGTGGTCCTTGCTAAATAGGTTCAGGACAGACCAACGCCCCTGTACAGCCAACCTACACCACTGGGGCCTCAGACCAAACCCCTTATGTACTAATGGAAAGACACAAACAATGCTCCACATTACTGAGGAGTGTTCCCTCCACAGACTAAGTGGCGGACTAATCACCTAAACTCAGCCAATGAGGAGGCGTCGGGAATTTGCATTCGCTGAATAATAAAAATAATCATTTCTCTCCAGGTGCTTATCCAATTCTCTTTTGAAAGCCACAACTCAATCTGCCTCCATCGGGCAGGACGTTCCAGACCCCAACTACTCATTGGGTTAATAAAAGAAAGCTTTTCCTTATGTTGTACCTTGATCACCACTATTTTCTAAGCAAATCGCTACAAGACTGGTGTAATGTTTAAACTGTTGTGTTTGTGTTGTGTTGTGTTTGACATCATATCCCATGTTACTGGCAGAGATGCTCCGTTGCTAACACACAGCTGGTAAAATAGCTCACAGGCGGGACTTTGCAGTTAATGCATAAATTAATCTGCTCTTAACCTGTTCTAATGATTGAGCACCAAGTCCCTACCGAGGTGTCAACTGGTTTTGCGAACAGTGTTGTCCCAGCCGTACAAAAAGTTAAAAAGTGAGGGAGCATGACAGAGATCTAGGACAATCTTGTGTCTAACAGAACGATGCTGTGTATCAAAGTAAGCGTGTGTGTGAAATGCTCCGAGACATAACTCTGAGACTTGATCGAGTGTTCCACAAACGCAAGTAGCTAAACTGCGTCTTTAACTTGTCAGCCTCTTTCCCCCAAACAAGGGGATGATAAACGACAGCGCTTCAAAGAAACATTTCCTCGACACAAAGCCGCCTTTTGAGCTGCAGCCACTGTTACTGTGACAGGGCAAAGTGATTGAGGGGTTGGGGGGGGGTTGCTGTAAACATTTGTGTACCTGACGCGGCAGAAACATGACAGAAAGGTACACTTAAAGATGTCTGGGCGGCAAACTAACAAAAGGCAGGGAGTTGACGTTACAAGGAGGGAAGCCGTGATTGTGAATGATTGTCAAAACTTGTCATGCGAAAGATGGTCGAGGATTAACGGGAGCAGGAATGCTGATTGATAGTTCCCATTGATCAGTTGTTGAATCATCCTGTTCTTTGAGGCAGGCAGGCAGTCTGAGCTAGAGATTCAACTGGTGAACAAGGCTCAATCAACCTGGAGAACTGACTACAGGGTGAAGTTTACTTGGAACTGAAAGCAAAACCTTGCTGTCTTCAGGTAACTGAATGACAGCAACAACTTGCATTTATATATCGCCTCTAACCGAAGCCAGAAGTCACCCAGGCGCTTCACGGGAGCTTCCTTAAACAAAATTCAAGCCGCGTAGGGAGATATGAGTTCAAAGGCTTGACCATAGAGGTAGGTTTTAAGGATCAACTTCAGGGAGGAGAGAGAGAGAGAGAGACAGAGGGTGAGAGGGAGAACACCAAGGAAGCTGAAGACAGTGAAGCAATTATGAGACGCGCAAGATGCCAGGATTGAAGATCAGGTTCGCTCAGCCTAATATTCACCTTAGGTTTTCTCTCCAACCTCACAGAATTTGGGATAGAAACTCATCTTCAGCATTAGGGCAGAGTGGACGGTATCGAATTGGCCATCTGTTCCCCTCCCAGTTCAGTTCCATTGGCTACCATACGACTGACTGTTGAGTGAATGTATAACGGGCGTCTGATTCAGTTTTGCCCATTTATCATCACTGCAAAATTCAACCCCTTCTGTGTTTTTATAGAAACATAGAAACTAGGAGCAGGAGTAGGACATTCGGCCCTTCGAGCCTGTTCCACCATTCAATAGGATCATGGCTGATCCTCTATCTCAATGCCATACTCCCACTCTCTCCCTATACCTCTTGACACCTTTAGAGTCTAGAAATCTATCTATTTCCTTCTTAAATATATATATATATAGGAACTTCCAGGTGGTGTTGTTCCCATCTATCTGCTGCTCTTGTCCTTCTAAATGGTAGTGGTCGTGGGTTTGGAAGGTGCTGTCTAAGGAGCCTTGGTGAGTTGCTGCAGTGCATCTTGTAGATGGTACACACTGTGCGTCGGTGGTGGAAGGAGTGAATGTTTGTGGCTGTGGTACCAATCAAGTGGGCTGCTTTGTTCTGCTCTGTGAAGCTTCTTGAGTGTTGTGGGAACTATACTCATCCAGGCAAGTGGAGAGAATTCAGTGACTTGGCCTCCACAGCCTCCTGTAGTAGAGAATTCCACAGGTTCACCACAGCAGTGCAGCTACAGTTCCAGCAGCTCTCCCATGGCACAATTCTCACAATCCGTTGGTAGATCTAGTGCTTTATGATGACAGGATGACTCTGTAATGCACCATCTATTACCCTGCTGCTCAGGCAGCGCTACACCGGATGTGTGCTGTTCCTTTAAAGCCACATATTATTCCTGTAGATAAGCATGTCCCAAGGTCATTTAGAGGTTAATTGTCATCCGGGATGGAAGTTTGTTGATAGGCAATTATGTGTAAGTTTTCAACTCCAGTTTGGAAGCAACCAGCAAGAAATTACTGTTCTCTTTCCATTTCTTTGTATACTTGCGGATTCTGAAGCCAGATGCAAGATCTTTACCTTAATGGTTGTAGAACTACAAAATGCCAAGGAAGAATATGGCTTTAGGCTATAGGCTATGTACATGCTGAGTTGTGGTGAACAGTAAACCTTCAGTTCATCTATGTGGGTACAGAATTCCGTGATATCAACATTATGTCAAGCATCTTTCCCTGGAGCCTGCACTGAAATATGGCCCATTATTCGTGACTTGGCAAAGATGCTTGACAGGTGGTTCTGACCTCAATTGTTAGACTTTGTCGTCTGGTCCCAAAGGCATCCAGCTATGTTTTGATTCAACGTAGCATACTTGGGTCCTTCTCTCCTCATATACTGGTGTGGACCTCATATACTGGTGTGGACCTCATATACTGGTGTGGAATCATGTCTGATTTGGACTAATTGTGTGTCTATCAGATTTGAGGTCTCAGGTATGTTCTGTACTTATGATTATGTAGCTACTTGGACCAAAGACGTTTGCAGTTAAAGTTCGTGCTAGCTTTTTGTTAGAGTTACCCAAACCAGTGCCCTGCTCTCTGTGTCTTCCTCAAGTGTTTATCCACTTTTCCCTTAAAATATGCAATGCTTTCTGCCTCAAATATTCCCTATGGTAATTAAAGCAACCTAGCCTTCTGTCTAAAGGCATATCGCCTGACCTCCTCCTTAAATTGATAGCATCTTATGACTGACTCCCTGTAAGACCCACTGCAGGAGGAGAGAGAGAGAGAGAGAGAGAGGTTGAAAGAGGGAGCATCAAAGAAGCTGAAGACAGTGAAGAAATTATGGGATGCACAAGAGGCCAGAATTGAAGATCAACTTTGTTCAGCCCAATATTCGCCTTAGCACTTCTCTCCACCCTCAGATTTTGGGATAGAATCTCAACTATGACATTGGGGCAGAGTGGACAGTATCAAATTGGCCAACCATTCTCTCCCTATTCAATTCCATTGACTACAATACAGCTGACTCTTGATTGAGTGTAGTACAGGCAACTGATTCAGTTTTTATTTATCATCAGCTCACAAGGCTCCTTTCGCAGCACCTCCAAAAACTGAAGTCTCTACCACCCAGAAGGACAAAGCAGCAGGTGTATGGGAACACCGCAACCTGAAAGTTCCTCTCCACGTCACATGCTATCTTGATTTGGAAACCATGGCTGTTCCTTCATTCGCAACCAGAAGGAAATAATCTTTCCCTCGTCACTCTCTCAAAAGCCTTCATCATTCTTAAAACCTCTACTAAATCCTCTCTGGTACAAACAGGTCCAAATTTTCAAACACCTTTTCCCATTGATAGCATCCCACTTCTGACATCATTCTCTGGCTTCTCCACAATGAAGTGCCCAGAATTGCACACTGTGTGGTCTAAGTCCTTAAGGCCTGTTTATAATCCCAGATTAAGGCTGTTGGCCATTTTTTAAGGATCACATTATAATAGCGCAGAGAAGGTTAAGATTTTAATAAAGGTATTCAGGGGATTTGACGGAGTAAATAAGGAGAAATTGTGTCCACTGGCCGGAAGATCATTGACCTGAGGACCGAGGCTTAAGATAATTGGCAGAAAAAAGTCCAGGAGATTGTCTTTCTAATTCAGGGCGTTATGATATGGAATGCACTGCCTGAAAGGGTGGTGGAAGCAGATTTGATAAGAATTTTTAAAAGGGAATGGGATAGATACTTGAAACAAAAAAATAAAATTGCAAGGCAATGGGGAAAGGGCAGGGCTGTGGTGGTCCTTGCAATACAAACAACTACTTTCCCTGATTTGGCACCTTTAACATATTAAGGTGCTTCACAGAAGCGGTTATCAAACAAAATTGGATGTCGAGCCATATCGGGAGATATTAGGACACGCGAGAGGTCAGTTTTAAGGACTGGCTTAAAGGAGGAGACAAATGTAGAGAGACAAAGAGGTGAGGGAATTCTACAGTTTAGGGATTTCAGAGAGTCGGCACGGGTAAGATGGGCTGAATGGCCTGCATCTGTGCTGTATGATTCTATGATTAGACATATTGACCTTTTTGGCTTGCTTGGCTTAGCATCGTGTTGCCTCTGTTTGCACTGTTGTGACTCCTCGAATATGTTTCTAACAAAATGGAGTGGGAGGGCTTGAGGTTCATGGGTGACGTAACCCCAATACCAGTACCAGCCAAAACCCAACCAACCTCCGAATCACTGCTGATCCAGTCTGAAAGATTCACTGGCTCATTCAGAATTCTACGTCAAATAAGGGCCAGCAGGAGATGGAATGAAGGAAATGGTGATCAGTGAACTTCACCATGATTCATGAAAGCGGCAATGCTGCTGAATCATATCCCTGACAACGTCATTAAATTCGAAAACTATTCAGGGTCCGGGCATAGTTAATAAGGGAAAAAAAAAACTGGCAGGAGGGTCAGTAACCAGAGATTTGAGGTAATTGACAAAGGATTCCAGAAGGGAGATGAGGCTTATTTTTTAAGCACACGGTTTACGGTCTAGAATGCATTTCCTGAAAGGAAGATGGAAGCGGATTCAACAGTAACTTTCGAAAGGGGGTTGGATAAACAGTAGAAAGAAAAAAATGCAGCAGGGCAATGGGGAAAGAGCAGGAGGAAGCGGGACTAATCAGATAGCTCCTTCAAAGAGTCAGCACTGGCACGATGGGCCGAGCGACTTTATGTCTGGATGATTCCATGACAGGGAAGTAATTGCAAATCTCTGCACTGCAGCAAAGCAGGGTTTTCCAGCGCTGCTCTGTAAATGGACACTGAAAGAGCAGTGGGTGGAGTACTGGTTTAACTATCCCTTCTAACTGAACCCTCTGTCCTGTAGCCTGGCATTCTTCAGGATGAATATGCGCTGACTCGATCTGCCACTCCACATGTAGCGACGTGCCAGACCGCTGTGTCAACAAATCATCCACGTGAATGGACATTTTTATTTACTACCAGTCACTAGTTTTTGCCAAAGACAGTCCACGGGGACGTAGCATTTAGGAACAGGAGCAGGCCATTCAGCCCTTTGAGCCTGCTATGCCAGTCAATAAGATCATGTCCAGCTTCTGAGTGGAAATTTCTAAGAGGTAAACAGGAGACCAAACGTCTAGTTTTTAATTTGGTCCCACTTTGCTCCAGTGGCTTCACGATACAAAGCTGTGAATTTTCCAAACTGTTTTGCAATGAATTGTCATCTTCTGTGAAACATATCGCAAAACCCAAGCCATGATTCAACTCCTCTGTCCAGTTTTGGACCTGACGAATGACAATAACCTTATTTAACAGTAATCATCATGGGTAGTTATTGGCCGTAGTGGTACTGTCACTAGATTTGTAATTTAGAGGCCCATGCCTAATGCTCCAGGACCTCAGGCTCAAATCCCACCTTGGCAACTGGAGGAATTTAAATTCAGTTAATAAAATCTGGAATTGTTTGTCAGGAATCAGTAATGGTGACTATGAAACCCATGGTGGTAAAAACCCATCTGGATCACTAATGCCCTTTAGGGATGGAAATCAGCCATCCTTACCTGGTCTGGCCTACATGTGACTCCAGGCCCACAGCAATGTGGCTGACTCTTAGCTTGCCTTCTGGAATGGCCTAGCAGTTCAAGGGCAATTAGGGATGGGTAACAAATGCTGGCCTTGCCAGCGATGCCCCACATCCCAGAAAAATAAAACCTACTGGACTCTCAGGTATTAAAGATTGAATGGTAGAGAGGAGAGCAGAGCACTGCATCTGTCAAACCACCAGTTTGTTCCATCCCTAATCTATAGTGAATGAAACAATGGCTGTAGGATACATCCAGGTACTGACAGTGATAACACAACCAGGCAATGATCAGATAAAACGCCCAAACAGTGTGAGTAATGAAACATGACCCTGTGTAGGATTAAACCTCTGCTTCATGGTGAGAAGCTGCCCATTCTTTGGCACTTATCTTACATAGGCTTGTAGTATTCATTCATTCATTGTTTCCTTAGTCTTAGTGGGGGCTGTTGGCATTGTCTTGCTTCTTCATTCGGCCCACGTCTCAATGTTATTCACCCATCCCATTTTTCTTCTTCCTCTTCTGTTTTAACCCCCAATTTCTCCTTCAATTGTTTCCAGGACGAGGCTGCCAGGTTTTCGTTTCCAATGCCCGTACTTGGGGGCTCTCTCTCTCTCTGTACTTAGCAACCCTTTCAATTCCTGAACTTCTACTCCTGACCTAACTCGCTCATTTGCCTTTCTGTCCATCTAGCCGATTCTGAGCATCCTCTACCATACCCAGATGTAGTAATATACAGTTTCAAACTATCGGCTGCACCTTTGACCAGGGGACTTATATATGTCATCAGAAATGTAAAAGAATTCAGGATATTCTCCCTTCTTCACCTCTATTAAGTTAATTGCAATGCTTCTTTCACCGCTGGCCTCAAACTGTCCTCTTTTTGAATTGTCTTTATTTATAATTGACTGAATAAAGTTTCGTAAGCAATTTTTAAAAATAATGCAGCAGAATCCCCTGTTTGCCATGGGAAGTGATGGATCAGAAATTCCTGCCTACAACAGGAAGTGACATGAAACTTCTGAAAGGAAAATGGCACCCTCCTTTGCCATAATGTAGTTAAGCTATTTGGTTTTGTAGAGTTAATAGTTATTTTGTTTGCATTTGGAATGCAAACAGGGCTAGAGCTCCTTTTAAGTAATTTATTTTACAAATAAGTTAATTTGGGATGGACAACAGCAGGAATACTGCTTTGCAGTTCAGTTTGGCACTGCTGTATATCTCCAAGTGAAATAAAGGAAGTTGTTGTGAGAGACTTTTAAAATTTTGAGGAGTTTAGTAAAATCTGGGTGTTTTGGGGGTCCTGAATTTAAGTAGCTTCCTGAATTCCACTTTAGTCTCAGTTTCCCATTCCACTGATAGTGAAACTCAGCAAATCTTTTTGTGTATAATTTCAAAATTTAGATCGTTTATATTATTTACCTTTCAATATCAGAGATACGTGAATTTCCGTAATTTTAAGAAAGAATGTGTCACGTTTACAAGTTTTAAGGGTCTTATGAGGAAAGGTTGAGCAGTTTGGGCCTATACGCACTGGAGTTTAGAAGAATAAGAGGTGACCTTATTGAAACGTACCAGATTCTGAGGGGGCTTGACAGGGTTAATGCTGAGAGGCTGTTTCCCCTCATGGGAGAATCTAGAACTCGGGGGGCGGGGTGCGGGGGGAAAGTTTAAAAATAAAAGGTCTCCCATTTTAAATGGAGATGAAGAGGAATTTCTTCTCTGGGAGGGACATTAATCTTTGGAATTCTCTACCCCAGAGAGCAGTGAGGGCTAGGCCATTGAATATATTCAAGGCTGAGTTAGACAGATTTTCAATTCACATGGGAGTCTAGGGTAATGGAGGGGGGGCAGGCAGGAAAGCCGAATGGCCTTCTCCTCCTATTTCTTATGTCTCAGCATCCCACTAGTAATATCCTCTTGAGCTCAATTTTGTTCAATAATCTAGTTCGCTAAACCTGTTTCTGATGATAACCCCCCCTTTTGACAGATTTTTATATTTGACTTGGTAAAGCTGGAGTGAGTCATGCAGAAACTGGCCCTCCTAGGTCAGGTAGTATTGTTGGAGTTGGACACGTGGTGATACGCTGTTTACCGATGATCCGAGCGGTACCACATCTGGCGGCATTTTTCCATTCTGGAGCACAGGAGCAGGAGAGGCTATTCAGCCCCTCGGGCCCTCTCTGCCATTCAGTTAAATAACGGCTGATCGGTACCTCAGCTCCATTGGACCGTCTCCCTTGATACCCTTAACTAATGTTAATCTGTTTGTCTCAGCTTTGAAAAGAGTAATTGGCCTAGTATCCACAGCCACTTTTGGGGAGAGAGTTCCAAATTTCCTTTGGTGTGGAAAAGCGCCTCCTGATTTTGCTCCCGAAAGGTCCAGCATTTTAAGTTTGTGCCCCTGTGTTGTGGATCCCCTCACCAAAGGAAATGTTTCCTCTGTATTTAACCAATTATCATTTTTAAGCATCCCAGAATTACTGCTTAATCACCCAGAGTTGAAGAACTGTAGCTATGAGGATAGATTGGAGAGGTCGGGACTTTTCCTTGGAGAAAAGAAGGCTGAGAGGAGACTTGATAGAATAATTCGAGATCCTGATGGGTATGGGCAGGGTAAATAGTGAGAAACAGCGCCTGCTCAAGAGATCACCAAGAACGAGAGGGCACAGATTCAAAATAATGGGCATAAGGAGTAAATGTGATGTGGGGAAAAATGTTTTTCACCCCAGAGGGCGGCTGGAGCCTGGAACAAACTTCGTGAGAGGGTGGTGGAGGCAGGTTCGATCGAGGTATTCAAAAGGGAATTGGATTGCTACCTGAAAAGAGAATGTGCAAGGTTGCGGGGGTAAGGTAGGGGATGGGGCTCGGTAGAATGCTCTTTCAGAGAGCCAGTGTGGACTCAGTGGGCCGAATGGCCTCCTTCTGCACTGTAAAGATTCTGTGATCTAAACTCAAGTGAAAACAAACCAAGTCGACGCAAACTGACCTCACAATTTAACTCTTTAATCCCTAGTATCTTTCGCCTCACTGAAGCTGGTGCTAAAGCTTTGAAAAAAACAATCTAATTAGCCCCACTCCCCCTGTTTATTCCCCCCCTTCCCCGCTGCAGCTCCTTTAATTCCAAGTATTTTATGCAATTGCCTGTTGAAAGTTACGACTGAACCTGCTTCCGCCACCCTTTCAGGCAGCCCATTCCAGATCATAACACCCAATGTGTTTAAATAAAAACTCCTTGTTTCCACTCTTTTTTTGCCAATTGCCTTTAACCTGTGTCCTCTGGTTACTGACCCTTCTGCCCCTATCTCCTCCTTTACTCTTACCCGTCATGGTTTTGTGCACCTCAATCAAGTCTTCCCTAAACTTCTCTGGGAGCACTGCAAGCTCCTCTCTGTGACCGAAGTTCCTTGTGCCTAGTAAATCTACTATTTATTATCCTTTCGTGGGATGTGAGCGTCACTGGCAAGGCCAACACTCATTGCCTGTCCCTAATTGCCCTTGAACTGAGTGGCTTGCTGGGCCATTTCAGAGGGGCAGTTAAGAGTCAACCACATTGCTGTGGGTCTGGAGTCACATGTAGGCCAGACCAGGTAAGGGTGGCAGATTGTCATTGGTGAACCAGATGGGTCTTTATGTCCGTCGATGGTGGTTTCATGGCCACTATAACTATAATTTGCTTTATGTTCCAGATTAATTAATTGTATTTAAATTCCACCAGCTGCTGTGGTGGGATTTGAACCCATGTCCCCAGAGCATTAGCCTACCGCTGGATTACTCCCCCAGGTGATGTTACCAACGCCACAGTCTCCCCCTGCAACCTCAACCCCTCTGAGCCCTGATATCCTTCCTGCAATGTAGAGGCCCTAACTGGACCCAATAGGCAACTTAGAAATAAGGCAGTGGTTTCAGATGGCAAATGTTGCTGGCCCGTGATATTGTGCTTGCTTCAGCTGGTGGGGGGGTGGGGCTGTGGGACCATCGTCTGCCCCACAACTACCGTTGGTTCCCCTTTTCCTATTCAGTAGAGCGGAAGGAGCTTCTGCAGCCCCAGTAACACTACTGTCCATTGCCAACTCTCCCCATTGGCGTGTTCCAATGCCACATATGGGAAGGCAGGAAGGCAGTGGCACAGTGGTATTGTCACTGGACTGGTATTCCAGAGACCCAGGGTAATCCTCTGGGGACCCGGCTTCGAATCTCACCATGGCAGATGGTGAAGTTTAAAATCAATTAAAAAAAATCTGGAATTAAAAGCCTGATGTTGATATTTGTTAAAAAAAAACGCCATCTGGTTCACTAATATCCTTTAGGGAAGGAAATCTGCCGTCCTTACCTGGTCTGGCCCTACATGTGACTCCAGACCCACAGCAATGTGGTTGACTCTTAAATGCCCTCAGGGCCAATTAGGGATGGGCAATAAATGCTGTGAGGAGGTGACTTTAAACGATAGCTGCGATGTGAAGTCTGTGACTCGTTGGGATGGGCGGTTTCTCTTCATATCACAAGGCCACATCTCAATGAGCACTGAAGCTCAGGTAGAGACAAAGAACAAGATCGATGCCTGCCCTCAGACAAAGTAACCATGAGAGACTTAAATGAGAAAACCAAGTTCTACATAGGAACATCATGCAACGCCGCTGTTTGTTTTACCTGTGATCTTATCACGGACGAGCTTGCAAGATTCAATTTCCCCGATGCTGCCGAAGAGGCTCTTGAACTCCTCCTGTGTCATGTTCTGTGGTAGGTAGTTGACGATGAGATTAGTCTTGCTGTCGTCAGAAGGCCCAGCCATCATTGGTATGGAGCAGTTTGTGCTGTTGAGGGATGGGCCATTGGATGTGTTGTTGCTTGTAGGACCATTTGCCACCTGAGTTTCCATAGTGCTGATTATCTGCTAAAGTAGAAAGACAAAGGCCGTGAACTTGAGCGAGGCCCTGGCAAACTTGAACCAAAAACCGTCGCCTTTCGAGATGATGAATCTTAGTGAGAATGAGATTGGAGCAAGTTTGGAAACCCAAACAAGCCCAGTGGGCACTTCTCACCATTTGGCGTTATCGTGCCACCTGAACACATGAAACCGAGAATCGCACAAGTTCAAAGGGGAGAGGAGTGACATCCTAAATTCTGCGCGTTTAGAAAAATATTGGAGAGTGTACCTCTCAAAGCAATTGGCAATGTCTGCTGAGGTCCTGCTGAATAAATTGAAAGATGCACTGTTGACATCAGTTGACCTGCGTTGTGCTAAGGGGGCCCCGGCTCGGGGTGGTGAGTCACTTTGCCAGGAACTTATAGGCCACAACCCAATAATCTAATCCTCTTGGTTGTTTGTCTGAACTATGTCAGTCAGGGTGGGAACTGGTTGGTGACTTTAATGCATCTCAATTGGGAGGTGTGAGAAATGGATGAGTCAAGGTACTTGTATTTTATAGGCCCTTGCCATATTGGAATGTCTAAAAACCCAATCAATTTCCTTGGGAATGCAGTGATTGTTGCAAGCCAGGCAGCCATTTTGCACCAGGGAGGTTTCACAAACAGCTATAATTACTATTTTATCATATTGCTGATGTTGGTTGAGAAGAATTTTGACAAGGGGCACCAGGGGAACTTCCTCCTCTTCTTTGAATAGTACTGTGGGATCTTTAACATCCTTCAGAGCAGGGAGATAGGGCTTTGCTTTAACATCTCGTCATCGATGGGCACCTCTGACAATGCAGCATTCCCCCAGTACCACACTGGGCTGCCAGGCTTCTAATCCAGAGGTAAAAGCAAAATACCGCGGATGCTGGAAATCTGAAACGAAAACAGAACATGCTGGAAAAACTCAGCAGGTCTGACAACATCTGCGGAGAGGAAGACAGAGTTAATGTTTTGAGTCCATACGGCTCTGCTTTGAAGAATGAGTCAACGTTCTGATCAATGCTCTGAAGAAGAGTCATACGGACTCGAAACATTAACCCTGTCTTTCTCTCCACAGATGCTGTCAGACCTGCTGAGTTTTTCCAGCATTTTCTGTTGTTGTTTCTAATCCAGACGCATGAGTGCTACCCATTGAGCCAAACTGACAGACCTTGATGTGCGTCAATCATGAACCCTGCTTTTTTCCCCTCTGGTTGCGAGTTTAGGACGACAACTTTGAAAATGAGTGTTGGTTCATCCCGATGACAGTAAAGGTGCGGATCCTGGAGAGGCTGCCTTGGAATGGTGGGCAAAGGTCTCAAAATAAAGTGGCCCAGATTCCCCGCAGTTGAGATATGGACATGACATTACATCTGGAATCTCCAGAGCTGATTCGGGATTTAATGGAGCATCCAGTGCCGGGGTGGGGGTGGGGTGATATATTAGCATGGACGTAACAAACAGGAAACAGTGAGCTGGGATAAATGGGTCATTTTCAGCTTGGTAAACTGTAGCTAGTGGAGTGCTGCAGGAATCAGGGCTGGGGCCTCAACTATTTATGATCTATATTAATGACTCGAATGAAGGGACCAATTGTATTGTAGCCAAATTTGCTGGTGATACAAAGATAGGCGGGGAAGTGAAATTATAACAGAAAAGGCTGGAAAAAGGGCTCACCAGGTTAGACCACTTCTGTGTAACCATCTGAAGTTAACGTTTCAGGACTGTGACCTCTCATCAGAACTTCTGACAGACCTGAAATGTTAAACAAGAGCAGAAAATGCTGGAAAAAACTCAGCAGGTCTGGCAGCATCTGTGGAGAGTGAAACAGAGTTAACGTTTCGAGTCCGTATGACTCTTTGTCAGAAATGTTGACTCTGTTTTTCTCTCTCCACAGACCCTGCCTAACCCGCTGAGTTTCTTTTTTTTCTCTGTTTTTATTTCAGATTTCCAGCATCCACAATATTCTGCTTTTTTCGATCAGGCAGGAAAGCAAGATTGGAGGAGGATGCAAAGAGTCTGCAAAGGGATGTAAATAGGTTGAGTGAGCGGGTGAAAATTTGGCAGATGGAGTATAATGTGGGAAAGTGCGAGGCTGTCCACTTTGGCAGGAAGAATAGAGAAGCAGAATATTATTCAAATGGAGAGAGACTGCTGAATGCTGCAGTATAGAGGGACCTGGGCGTCCTTGTACATGAATCACACAAAGTTTCATGCAGGTTCAGCAAGTGGTTAGGAAGGCAAATGGAATGTTGGCCTTTATGGCAAAGGGGATGGAATATAGAAGTAGGGAATTCTTGCTACAACCGTACAGGGCATTGGTGAGACCGCACCTGGAGTATTGTGTACAGTTTTAGTCTCTTTACTTAAGAAGGGATATACCTACATTGGAAGTTGTTCAGAGAATGTTCACTTTGCTGATTCCTGGGTTGAAGGGGTTGTCCTATGAGGAAAGGTTAAGCAGGTTGGGGCTTATGCTCAATGGAGTTTAGAAGAATGAGAGGTGATCTTATTGAAATATATCAGATTCTGAGGGGACTTGACAGGGCGGATGTTGAGCGGATGTTTCCCCTCGTGGAGGAACCTAGAACTAGGGGAGCTAGTTTAATAATAATGGGTCTCCCACTTAAGATGGAGATGAGGAGGAATTTCATCTCTAGAAGGATCCTTAGTCTTTGGAATTCCAATCTACACAGAAAACAGTGGAGACCGGGTCAGTGAATATATTCAAGACTGAGTTAGACAGATTTTTGATGACGAGGGAGTTAAGAGTTCTGGGGGAACAGGCGGGAAAGCGGAGTGAAGGCCACATTCAGATCAGACATGATCTTATTGAATGGCGGAGCAGGCTCGATGGGCCGAATGGCCTAACCCTGCTTCTAGTTCTTAGCTTATGATCTTATCTTATAAAACCGTCCTTCACTCAAGGTCTTTAGCACAGGTGAAAGTGAGTAGTTTGCCCTATTTCACATGGAACAGCATCTTGTGTCAGTCAAACTCCATGAAGATCCGTGCAATAAGATGTGCTTTACTGAGTGCCCTGTTAAAAAGTCCCTGAGGCATTGAAAGTTTGATTAATAACTCACTCGTCTGTGCTGGCGAACGCGAGGGGAAGGTGACCATGACGTTTTGTGCAGCGTGTTTGTGAACATGGGCAAAATGCCCCGTAATGGAAAATCTTGGGTTACGTTAAGGGGTTTGGGAATGGATATGGCAGGCTAGTGGGAATGATTGCTTTGAAGGGTTGCTGCTGTACAACACCGATGGAGGGGAACTGGTGGGCGATCAGTTGATGTGAATTCTTGTGGAGTCGCTGGTTTTATTGGACTGTTGGGCTTCCTGTGACTGAATACATTTCTGTCAAATTTGACTTGGAGCAGTGTGTTTTAGGAAATGCAGTCTAACAAACCAATGGCCTTGACTGTACATTTCAAAGGGGCTACTCCTCCCAATAGCCGAGGCCATTGGCTTAGGGTGTCTGAATAAGTTGAATCCTGTTTTTGTTATCTGCTAAAACCATAAACCTGGATAGTCATCCTAGGCAATTCTCAGAGTCTTGAGAATCTGAGTCATCCTAGGAAATTCTCAGTATCTTGCTGGATTTGCCCCTGTGTTTTTGTCAAGGACAAAAGAGTGTGAATTTGAGAAATGGGCAAAAGAAAATGCCCCTGTAAATTTTTCATACTTGGGTATGAGCTATGGGTCCACCCCACTGACTGAGATGGGCAGATTCAGGGTCTGCTCTAGGCACACAACATTTCTCTCAGTTGCCTGATTGACGAGGTCAAGGCTCCCCCACAGTGAAAGTCTTGTTAAAGCAGCAGGTCAGCTGCTTGGCTGGACAGCGTGACTGGAGCTTTGTGACTGGACCCAGCGGCAGGGAGGTGCTGCCCACAGCAAGGCTGCCTCAGCTGAGAGGATATATATCTATAAGCAAAATATTTTGAGGGAGTAATTATCCCCTCCTCTTTCTTGGCCTTATGCCGCTCCCTGTTAAATGGATGGGAATGACATGGCCAATCAGCTGTTTGGCTGGTCGTTAAAATATGTTGTGCGAATCCTCCTCGGAATGGAGGAAGCTAAGGAGAAATGCGATAGTTTTGATAGAGAATCTGGTTCTAGTGTTCGAGTGACAGGAGGGGTTGGTAACCTAGGGACACCAACAAAGGTCGATGATTGGCGAAAGAACTGATGGCGACATGAGAATTGTTTTTCTCAACAGAGTGAGTCGTGATCTGGAAAGCCGTCTCTGAAAGGGTGGTGGAAGCTGATTCAGTAGGTAACATTCAAAAGGAAATTGGATAAAAACATGAAGGAAAAAAAAGCAGGGCTGTGGGGAGAGAGAGCAGGGGAACAGGAGTAATTGAATAGCCCTGTGAAGGAGCAGGCACAGTTACAAAGGACCAAATGGCCTCTTTCTGTGCTTTGGAATTCTATTAATCTAAAAGTGGCCCTGGCGCTGATTGTTCCTTGCGAGGGGAGAGTTTGGTTGGTGATGAATGATGACGACCCACTCTTTGATTACCGTCTGATGAGGGGTGGCAATCCTGCTGTCTAAATTACTGAGCTTGTCATTCATTTAATAGTCATCAAAGCTGATGGCTCAGTGAGTTTATCCAGTGAGTAGCTGAACCATACGTACCAGGAAAGTCCCAGATTCCATCCCCGGTCTGTGCTTTACTTGATCTCAGCCAAGACGGTGGAAAGGGAGGTACAATTGTCCCCAGCGCCCCTGGAATAGGGATTGGAAAATCAGCCAGGGTTCCTGCTCCTGATTACTATTCAATGACCCTGCTTGAAGTGTGTGTATGTGTGTGTGTGTTGAGACGAGAGCAGATTTCGTCCTGGCTGTGATGGCCCTGTAGGTAAATGGCTTGCCAACACTGGTGGGCATTCATGATGACCACTTGGGCAAAAGTAGTGAGGGGGCATCTGTGGAACCGCACCCTCGACTGAACAGAATCCATGCTGCCTCCTGTAGAGAGCAGCACCTTGTGAAGCCAGGCTGGGGTCAACCATTCCTCATTTTGGGCATGGGAAGTCTACACTCTGATGAGGCCTCAGGAGGAGAAAGGGAGGAAAATAATTTAAAAAGAAACCAAACCAACTAATGAATAACCAATCAAAGATTCAGTCGATATAACCCCACTCAGCGCTCAGTGTCTTGAATAATGTGTGAGAGATGGCCAGTGGACAGAGGTACTGGAGACCAACACTCATTGGAACCATACCCCAGCATGCATGTGCCTAAGGGAGCGGGAGGGATGACCTACAGTCGAACTAGCAAGGGTGCGACACGCAATGGTTCCTCACACCATTGCTTGCAGTCTGCAGGTATATGGGGGCGTCAGTCAGGTAGTTAGCAGGGAGACAATCTTTGGAGCCCAGTCGTGGACAGGGAGAAGTTGGTAGGTACTCAGGTGCCGGGCTTGTAAGCCAGCCCAATAGGGAGAGACAGTCGGAGCACAGCCTGCGATTAGGAGGAGGGAAGGTTGGGGGTGGGTGGGGGGGCAAGAGAGGGTGAACGGGGAAATGGGACAAACAAACAGTCAACAAATTTGGAGTGTAGCTAACTAATTTAGGTAGTAAGTAATGGTGTGCACTGCAGCATCCACATTAATGGCGGGTTGGGGTGTGCCAGCCACACAGCTGTTACTTTTGGCTGCCAGGTGATTGGTTCAGGCAGAAAAGACAGGCGAGAAATGATAGCGCAAACACCAGCCGTAAACAATAGCAACACAGGAACCTTCCGAAGCATCAGGCATGACCCAGACTCTGCATGACCGACGCGGGCAAACTGTGACCCTTTGGGGAGAAAAAACCTGCTCGATTTTGAACACAGAATTTCCCCAGTCGTTTATCGCAAATTGTTTCTTTATAAAATCTGTGGCGCGTTATTCATCTCCCATTGAGAGTGTGTTTGCGAAGAATGTTTGGGACACCCATCGCCAGAAGCAAAGAAGCTAACGACTTCAATCTGAATAATACTCCCACATGAAATCAGTATAGCATATGTAGTAAAGAGAAGGCAGAATACCAGAGTGTGTTTTCAAGGCAGTAATCTAATCATGGGGTTCAGCTGACGGTTAGGGAGCATTTCAGCTTCGCAAACAACCTTGATTTGTTTTTCTCATGAATCGACAACGTTTCCTGAGAAAGCCAACGTGTTTATCGCGGAAGCAAGTACAGCTGGGATACCCACAGCCACCTCTGCCTTGACAATGGCGTGTTTACAGGTCAGCCGTGGCTCAGTGGCCCCCGAGCCTGACCCGGGTTCAAGTCCCACTCCGGAGGCTGGCACTGCGCTGCAGCACTCAGAGAGTGCAACTTGGTTGGAGGTGCCATCTTTTTGGACGAAACGTCAAATTGAGGCCACATTTTCCTTCTCAGGTGGATGTAAAAGACCCCATGGCACTATTTTGGAGTACAGGAGGGGAGTCCTCCTCGGTGTCCTGGTCAATATTTATCCCTCAATCAACGTCACTAAAAAACAAATAAAATTATCTAAGCCTTTATCAAATTGCTATTTGTGGGAGCTTCCTGTGCACAAATTAGTTGCTGCATTTCTTGCTTGACAATGGAGACTTTTCCTTTATTCGTCCATGGGGTGTGGACATTGCAGGGAAGGCCACAATTTATTGCCGTGAAAAGGCGGTGGTGAGCTGCCTCCTTGAACCGCTGCAGTCCGTGTGGTGTTAGGGAGGGAGCGAGGGAGGAATGGGAGTTCCAAGATCTTGACCCAGCGATGATGAAGGAACGGTGATATGGTTCCAAGTCAGGATGCTTTGTGACTTGGAAGGTACTGAATTTCCCATGCTGCCCTTGTCCTTCTAGCACAAGAATGAGGAGCAGGAGTAGGCCATTCGGCCCCTCGAGCCTGCTCCGCCATTCAATAAGATCATGGCTGATCTGATTGTAACCTCAACCCCACTTCCGTGTCTACTCCCTATAACCTTTGACTCGCTTGTCGATCAAGAACCCATCCAACTCAGCCTTAAAAATATTCAATGACCCTGCCTTCACCGCCATCTGGGGAAGAGAATTCTACAGGTGGTTAGTTCCCTTCAAAAGTACTTCTTTGGCTCCAAAGCACCTTGGGACGTCCTGAGGGTATGAAAAGTATTACATAAATGCAGGGTTTTCTTAGGCACAGATCATATTGCCGTGCTAGCGTGTTTGACAAATAATAACATAAATTGCTAATGGCTATGTCAGTAGAAGCAGGCTGTCAAATTGGAATGAAGGATGCTTACTGTAGTGCAAATTGATTTTTTAATTTGTTTCCTCTGGATGTTGACAAGGTTCTGTTTATTGTCCAATCATAGCTGCCCTGAGAAGACAGTGGTGAACTTTCTCTTTCACAGTTGCACTCTTTGTGCCTCTGGCACTCAGAGCGTGATGTTGGGCAGGGTTTTGGCCCAGTGATGGCGAAGGAGCATGTTGACCTCAGAATGGTTCTCCAGGAGAACGCCGAGGTGGTGGTGTTCCAGTGACATCGCCGCTCTCGCCACCTTGACAGAAGGAGGCTGCTGGGAGGTGGGATGACCCATCTTTGCTTTCACCCCAACCAGCGCTGGCTGAGTTCACTCATCTTCTCTCCACTCCTCCCGCCTCGTTGGGTGCGGGTGTGGAGAATCAGCACTACGGTGCTGTAGACCTGCCTCTGACCCTCATTCCCTTTCGAGTGCAACTCCTACCAGGAGTTTGTCCTCAGACTCCAAGTGACTCCCTTTTTAGAGACCCATAATGCAATTGGAAGGCTCGGCACAATTAGCACGTCTTCAGTTCAGGGAAGTGATTGTGAAGGTTGGAAAATCTTTGAACCGTTCCCCCTTGAGGTACCATGGATTAACTTCAGATGAATGGCTGTTCAGGCTGTTCTTATGTACAGACGTTCTAATAGAAGCCTAGGATGAAATTGTAAGTGAATTCGGTTTTACAAAAACAGTGGCACACTTAAAAGCGGGGACATCATATTATCCCAGGACAATTCTTTTGGAAGTCAGGAAACAGTCAACCTGTCAACAAATCTGGAACAGTTCCGATCAAACTGGAAGGTTCAATTGGGTAACTATTTTTGGCCGATCATCGTCTTTGAGGGTTGAGGTAGAACAGATATATTTTTCTTAACGCAGAGATTGCAGTAGTGTGGAGCCCTCTCTCTCTCTCTCTCTGTCTCTCAAAAAGCAGTGTATTCTTGCTCAATTAATAATTTTAAACCTAAAAGATTGACAGGTTTATGCTCGCCAGAGGGTCTGAGGCTTATTGATGGATTTGAGATCCAGACCAGCCACGATCTCACTGAATGTCGGGCGGAACGGGCTCGATGGGCTGAATGGTCTCCCCCTGTTCCTATGCTGCCATCAAGAATTTTTTTCTCCCCTTACAATAAATTGAGAATAATTGTGTGCAGTTCAAGTCGTGTCAAAAGCAAAATACTGCGGATGCTGGAAATCTGAAACAAAAACAGAAAATGCTGGAAAGACTCAGCAGGTCTGACAGCGTCTGTGGAGAGAAAGATAAGAGTTAATGTTTCGAGTCCGTTTGGTCATACGGACTCGAAACGTTAACTCTGTTTTTTTTTCTCTCCACAGACGCTGTCAGCCCTGCTGAGTCTTTCCAGCATTTTCTGTTTTTGTTTCCAGTCGTGTCAAACCTGATGATGTATCTAGTGGGACAATGCGAACATCTTTTGGAGGCGGCTTCATTTATATAAAAAGTAACACAAAACCCAGGTCAATCGCCAAGGCCAGTGATCCAGGGTAACGCCAAGGTTGACGGAGCAGGACAGTAGATGAGGTAAATTGAGAGAAGTGTGTAGGATCCTTCACTTACAGAATTGAATAAAGCCAAGATGCACTCTGAAAACCCGAGGACAGATTAGACCAGGACATTGCCCGCTTTCAATGACTGAGTATCGACAAATAGTGTTTAATGGTTGCCTGACAGTGAGTTAAAAAAAAACACTTGCGTTTTATACAACGACTTCCGCAACATCAGGGTGCCCGAAGGGGCTTTAACAGTTTTCGTTTCTTTATTCCTTCACGGGATGTGGGGAATCGCCGGCAAGGCCAGCGCTTGTTGCCCGTCCCTAACTGCCCTCCAGCAAAGCGGCTTGCTCAGCCATTTCAGGGGTACCGAGGGTTGAGAGGCAAACACGTTGCTGACAGTCTTGAGTCACACGTAGGCCAGATCGGATCAGGGTCAGGACGGCCGATTTTTACAGTCGCCATTACTGAAACTAGCTTTATAATTCCACGTTTATTAATCGAAATCAAAACTCCGCCAGCAGCGGTGGGATTTGAACCCACATCCCCAGGGCATTAGCCTGAATCTCTAGGTTACTAGCCCAGTGACATCATCACTGCACCACTGTCTCCCCACCAATTCCTGCATTGCAGCAGTGACTACACTTCACAATTACTTCGTTGGCTGTAAAGCGCTTTGAGACATCCTGTAGCCATGAAAAGCGCTAGATAAATGCAAGCCTGTCCTTTCTACAACCAGTGAATGACTTCCGAAGTGTAGTCACCGTTGTAAAGTAGCCAATTTGCACACAGCAAGCTCCCACGAACAACAGTTTCGTGATAAAAGCAAAACACTGCGGACGCTGGAAATCTGAAACAAAAACAGAAAATGCTGGAAAGACTGAAGCAGGCCTGACAGCGTCTGCGGAGAGAAAGACAGAGTTAACCTTTCGAGTCCCTATGTCTCTGAAGAAGAGTCGGACCGACTCGAAACGTTAACTCTGTTTTTTTCCCTCCGCGGATGCTGTTAAACCTGCCGAGTTTATCCACAGTTTTGCGATGACTGACTCGGAAGTATACTGCTGTTCCCTTCACCGTGGCTGGGTGAATCCTGGAACTCCCTGCCAAACAACCTGGTCGACTCAAGAACATGGCTCACCACCATCTTCCCGAGGGCGATTTGGTAATTGCTGGCCTTCCCAGTCACACCCACATTCCACGAATGAACATTTTTAAGAAGGATAAATGTAGGTATAAGAAGTGTCTGCAGGCTTTTGAGACTCACCCTTGGGCTGGATTTAGTGGAGACATCAGGGATCTCGCCCACGGACTGGGGAGCCGGAACGTGCTCTGCGTCTCCTCTTTAGGGAAGGCCTGCCATGTTAAACGCCGCTCAAGCACTTAACAGGCCAGAGGCGGGCCCTGGGGGGGTGGGGGGTGGTGGAAGTCCTGCCCACTGAGAGCTGCCAGCCAATCAGAGGCCAGCAGCTCTAATGAACGGCAGTGCCTTCGGGGAGGTGGGGGCTGCTGCCAGTGGGTCACCCATCCAAGGCCTAGGATCCTCGCTGGGTCCCAGGCCGGAGCGGAGTGATGGTGGGAGAATCTTGTGCAGTGGATGTCGTTGTGGGGAGAGGGGTGGGGTTTTGTGGCAAGGGCAGGGAGGTGGCGCTCAGCTGATTCCCTCGATCAGGAACTGAGCGCCTTTTTGACCGAGGGACCACCCACCCCCCACTCCCCCCCACCCCCCGGGTGCCCACACGGGGGTTGCTTGGCGTGCTCCCTGCATGGCGAGCCTCCCGCCCTCTGCTGGGTTAATACCAGTGGCGCGGGATGAGGAGAAGATGAGGACATTAATTGCCCTCTTAAGGGCCTTGATTAGAGCAGGAAGGCCACCCACAAGCCTACCTGCTCTGGACTTAATTGGGGTTGAGGCAGGAAGGCAGCAGGGTCCCCGCCTGAATAAATGCCCCCACCCCACCCCCCCCCCCCGCCATAGAATACACCACGAGGGGAGGCATTAAATTTCTCCCATTGAGTTGCCCTCACCTTCTGCCCCCACTCTTTGCCTGCGACCTATTGGTCATTGCTCGTTCACCTCAGCTCCTTGACGTGGAGAAATTATTTGCACGTCTTTGGCTGTCGCAAAGCAGGAAGGAAAAGCCCTGGCAGGTATGACCAGGACCTGAACCCTGGTGAAATCCAGGTGAGGAGCAACGGCCTAACATTGGAGAAGGTGGGGGTAAAAGAAACCGTGAGGTAAGTCAGCTGTAAAAGGTGCTGGGGAAAGTAAGCGGCAATATATTGGGTCTTAATTGTAATAGAGTGAGGAGTCAGGGCAATAAAAGAACGCGTCTTTTAGCATATTTGGAACAAGTGATGACAGTTCCCTCACCCCCAGAAAGAAATGGCTCCGTTCATTCTAGTGCTAGTCTCTGTTCGGAACAACAATGCATCATTTCTACTCTGTGCCTGCCACACACAATAAATATCATTTGAAAAATCACCAAAGTAAATTTATTTACAACAAGCAAACAATTTCTCCTGAAAAAATAAAATTCCAAGTGAAGCGTTAAGACAGTCATTTGTTTTTTTTAATATATTCCAGTCATGATATTGATCCTCATTTTGCCACTCATAATTCCATAAGGAAAGCTATGTTTTTGTTCCTCACCATAAAGGAAGGTATACAACTGTTCTCCTGATCTCCTGGAACTCTCCCTCTTTAACCAACCCCAAAACATCAAATCCTGCTCGGAAATTGTCTTTTGCATCAGGGACGCATGCCGGCTAAATATTTTTTTTTTAACAGAATGCCACAATTGACGACAGCTCTCTTCATTACAAAGGAGAACAGAGACCAGCAATGAGGCTTCGTCGTTTTACCTCAGGGAGGTGACTCAGTGTCCCAGATGCCACAGTTTTGAGCAACTCTCTACAGCCTGGGGCCTAATTTGCCCGGCCATGCTGAAGCAGCAATGGAAGGGTCAGTGTACTTGAGAATAAAATTCCACAATCACCATTTTGTGATAGATGCGCTGACTTGCTGAACATGCTGAGGTAATTTAGTTCAGCTGGTTTACTGAGAATACCACAATTGTCAGCCTCTGGTGTGTGCGCGCGTGTGTGTCCGTGTGTGTGTGTGTGTGTGCATGTGTGCGTATGTGTGTTTGTGTGTGTGTGTGCGTATGTGTGTGTGTGTGTGCGTATGTTTGTGTGTGTGAGTGCGTGTGCGTGTGTGTGTGTGTGTGTGTGCATGTGTGTGTGTGTGTGTGTGCGTACGTGTGTGTGTTTGTGTGTGTGTATGTGTTTGTGTGTGTGTGTGTATGTGTGTGTGTGTGCGTATGTGTGTGTGCGCGCGCATGTGTGTGTGTGCATATGTGTGTGTGTGTGTTTATTATACAGCAACCAGTCCTCCCCCAGTTTCCATTAATAGTCTATTTAATTTTAGTGATAATGTGATTCTGACTATTAACTCATTGTTTTACAAATGCTCCTTCAGTACTCAATGTTGAGAGAACATTGGGTTGAAGATTGGTGCAGGATCGAGGAATGAACTTCAAATTTTTCATGCTGGAGGGAATGTTATGCGGATGGCGATTTTGGCCATCCTGTGTGGGGTGTGTTCAAATTGGTTGCTTGGTTTGCTACAAACCTGTCATTATTCCCTTTCATACAAAACACATCAGTTCAACCAAGCATAAGTGATAAGTGAATTTAAAAGTTATCATTTCATGGGATGTGGGCATCATTGGCAAGGCCAGAATTTATAGTCCATTCCTAATTGCCCTTGAACTGAGTGGCTTGTTCGGCCAATTCAGAGCCAACCACATTGTTGCTGTGGCTCTGAGGCCAGACCAGGTAAGGACGGCAGATTTCCTTCCCTAAAGGACGTCAGTGAACCCGATGGGACTTTACAACAATCGATGATAGTTTCATGGTCACCGTTACTGAGACTTGCTCTCAATTCCAGATTTTATTAATTAAATTTTAACTTGATTTGAGCCCATGTACCCAGAGCATTAGCCTGCTCTGTGGATTACTGGTGCAGTGACTATACTACTACACCACCATCTCCCCTGACACGCGTACACAGCAGGCAGTGTGTTCACGTACCGATCTTTGGTGGGTTATGAGCTTGAGCATAGAATCTCACAACAGTAAATACCCATGGTCTTGGTTGGCTCATTGACTATGGGCGTAATTGATAAACGTGGTACTTCTGACTAATCAAAATGTTTACAGCACATGGACAAGTGGGAAATTCCCCATTTTTATGGTTACAGCACATTAAAGCAAAGGGATTCCACTAGGGCAGCTGTAAGAAGAGGTGACATGTGAAAAGGAGAGATGTCATATCTGAAGAAGAGTCATACGGACTCGAAACGTTAACTCTGTTTCTCTCTCCACAGATGCTGCCCGACCTGCTGAGCTTTTCCGGCATTTTCTGTTTTTGTGTCATATTTTTTGATGCGACGAATCAAGGGAGTTGCCTGGCAACATTTTGAACTAATAGTGGGCACAGCTCCAGTCTGATTTCATTTCATTCATGGGCAGTGAGGGATGGGCAACAAATACTGGCCTTGTCAACAATGCTCACATCCCAGGAAGGAATAAAAAATAATTTGCCTGGATGACTGCAGCTCCGATAATACTTGAGAAGCTCGACACCGAACACAAGCTTGACTGGCACCCTATGCACTGCAGTAAGCATTCACTACCTCCACTGCTGGCACAGAGTGGCAGCAGTGTGTGTACCATCTACAAGATGCACTGCAGTAACTCAGCAAGGTTTCTTTGGTGATCTCTAACACGTAGAAGGACAAGGGCGGCAGACGCAAGGGAAGAGACTATCACCTCCAGGTTCCCCTCCAGGCCAGACACCATTCTGACTTGGAAGTATATCGCCGTTCCTTCACTGTCACTGGGTGAGAATCCTGGGACTCTCTTCCTGTCAGCACTGTGGGTGTACCTACGCCACATGGATTGCAGTGTTTTAAGGTGCTCCCTAACCACCTTCTCTAGGGGCATTTTGGGATGGGCAATAAATGCTGGCCTTGCCAGTGACACCCACATCTCCTAAATTAATATGTTTTTGAAAAATAAATGAGCCTAGTACTAATGTTTGGAGTAGTTGCTCTCTGGATAAATTGTGTTATTTGTCATTTTATTTATCTTTCTCTAGCCTGTGGGGAGGATCCAGTCCCCTGATGGTTGTCTCATAGCTAATCAGCAGACTAAGAATACAATCCAATAGAATTGGGAGCTAACCCAGTGCTGGCCATTCCACGGGTATGTTGAAACACACACACTCTCTCTCTTCACTCTCGCAACATATAACCAGAGATGAGAGGCTTCAGTTATGTGGAAAGACTAGGGAGGCTGGGGCTGTCCCCCCATCGATCCGGGAAGGTTTAATAGATGTGTTTAAAATCATGGGGGGCCTGATGGAGTAGACAGTGAGAAATTGTTTTGAGTGGCAAGAGGGTTGGTAATCCACTCCTGACATTCACCTTCAAGGGGCGATGGTGGCATAGTGGTAATGTTACTGAGCTAGTAATGTAGAGGACCATGGTGGCATAGTGGTAATGTTACTGAGCTAGTAATGTAGAGAACCAGGTTAATGCTCTAGGGACATGGGTTCAAATCCCATCATAGCAGCTGGTGGAATTTAAATTCAATTAATAAAATCTGGACTATATAGCTAAGTAACAGTAATGGTGACCATGAAGCTACCATCAATTGTGGTACAAATCTATCTGGTTCACTCACACCCTTTTTAGAGAAGGGAATCTGCCATCCTTACCTGGTCTGGCCTACATATGACTCCAGTCCTAAAGAAATAGGTCCTGACTGCCCTCTGAAATGACTTAGCAAACCATTCAGCTCAAGGGCAATTAGGGACGGGCAACAAATGATGGAAGAATAAACAAAATCAGGGGACACAGGTTTAAGATAATTGGCAAAAGGGCTTGGAGGCAATTTTTAAAAAGCAGTGAGTTGTTACAACCTGGAATTCGCTGTCTGGAAGAGCGGAGGAAGAACATTTAAGACAAGGTTCGAAAAGAGAATTAAACAAATACTTAGAAAGGAAACGAAAACCCGGGGCGACGGGATAGGAGCAGGGGAGTGGGACTAATTGGATAACCCTTTCAAAGAGCTAGCACGGGCATGAGGGGCTGAATGACCTCCTACTGTGCTGTTGCTATGAGGCTATGAAAATACTGGTGTTTCGGAGAGGGAGAACAGAAGAACAGATATAAAAGCGACGGCTCAGAGGGGACTTCACTGAAGCATATGAACCTCTTAAATGATATAGAAATCATGAACAGAGATAAAAACAAAAAGCTAAAAGCTACTGCGGATGCTGGAAATCCAAAACAAAAACAGAATTACCTGGAAAAACTCAGCAGGTCTGGCAGCATCGGTGGAGAAGAAAACAGTTGACGTTTCGAGTCCTCACGACCCTTCTGCCGAGGGTCATGAGGACTCGAAACGTCAACTGTTTTCTTCTCCACCGATGCTGCCAGACCTGCTGAGTTTTTCCAGGTAATTCTGTTTTTGTTTTAGAAATCGTGAACAGAGACTGTTTCTTTCGAATGACTCAGGCCAATAGAACAAGGAGCTTAAATTAGCAGAAAGCAAAATGGAAACTGAAATTAGGAAGGCAGAGCAGTTACTCGAATGTCAATCATCATTTGGAACAAAATACTGAATGAAGCTGAAATGCTTTTTTTTGTCAGTCATTCTCTCATGTTAACAATCGCAAGATCCTCAATGGCTTCCATGATCTGGAATCTACGGAGCGTGCCTTTGCTGTGATAATTGTGTCGCCGTCCCGAAATTAAACTGCAGCAAACCAGAATCACACCAACTCTGCAGCTGATGTTATCCTTCCCCGGTAAGGAACGTGATTCCTGTTCTATCAACCCTGTCAAGCCCACAGCACCATTACTGCCTTAGAGTCTCGGTTATCTATATGAGTAGGTGAAGAATGGCGCATAGGTAAAGAGCCTTTGAGCCTTCCAGCCTGTCGCACACAACTGTGGCACCTTGTGTATCGCAGCCTGGAACTTTGAAATCAGCTGATTTCCTGGGAGAGACATAAAACCAGATTTAAAAAAAAAAAAAATCCAGTCAATCTGGGAGGAGGAAAATCTGAGACATGTCTCCCTGACCTATCTAAGGGATTGCAACTAGTCCAGGAGAAGATGCATGACAAGACATGTTGGTGACATAGTCTAATACACCTAACTGACCAAGTCCTGAGTGAACTATGACAATCCTATGAAGTTGCAGCCCTATATTCTTGCCCCGGGTTTGCCCCTCAGCTCTGCCCCTCAGTCATAGCACACCCATGAATAGCCAGTTGAAACAGGGTAAAGATGGTCCGAGCTCCTTTTACTGGTTACCTGTGCTTGGCTGCACCTCTTAGCGAGGGGAGCAGAGACGGCAGCAGACTGAAGGTGGGCCAACTTGTGTTTATAAGCCTGCCTCGCCATTCAATAAGATCTGTGAACTTGACTCTCTCGCCTCATCCCCATATCCCCTGATTCCCTTAGTGCCTGGAATTCTATCAATCTCAGTCTATTTGTCAATGGAGCATCCACAGCCCCTCTGGAGTGGAGAATTCTGAAGGTTCACAACTGTCTGAATGGAGGTGTTTCTCCTCATCTCAGTTTGGAAGCGATTCAGATGCTGTCAGGTCCCAATTCTTTTCCCATTATTTTAATTTACAATGCATCTATGCATTTGGGAACATCACCTTATAAGAACATAAGAAATAGGAGCAGGAGTAGGCCATTCGGCCCCTCAAACCTGCCCCCCTATTCAATAGGATCATGGCTGATCTGCCCCAGGCCTCAACTCCTCTTTCGTGCCAGCTCCTCATAGCCCTCAACTCCCCGATATTTCAAAAATCTATCTACCTCCTCTTTAAATACTTTCAGTGATCTAGCCTCTCTGAGGTAGAGAATTCCAGATATTCACTACCCTGTGAGAGAAGAAATTCCTTCGCATTTCAGTTTTAAATGAGTGTCCCCTTATTCTGTAACTAAGCCGCCTAGTTTGAGATTCCCCCACTAGTGGAAACATCTTCTCAACATCTACCCTGTCAAGCCCCCTCAGAATCTTGTACGTTTCAATAAGATCACCCCTCATTCTTCTAAACTCTAATGAATAAAGGCCTAACCTGTATCACCACATAGAGTTACAGGAGAGTTGCTGATACGTTTGTGTACATGCTGGGAACAGCTAGACATCGAGAGAGGAAGGCCAACATAGTTTGGCATTGAACACAGGTTTGCCCAGAAATGTTAACAATCTGACCTACAGCGGCCGAAAATCTTGCAGGACTGTGGCCGGGATTTTCCAGGCCCACCATGGCTGGACCCACCGCAGGAGAGTTGGTGGCCCAGCCAAAAGTCCATTGGCTTTCGGCAGGACTGGGCGATTCCGGCGGTGGGTGGGGCCAGTAAATCCCGCCCTACGTGTTGCTCTTCGAGAGAGAGAGAGACCTGTCAGCTTTCAAATTGACGTTGACTCTTCAAAGCCAATATTTAGATTGATCAAAAAAGAAAGGTGAAACTCTACAACGCTACAGACTGGTCAATCCACATGATCATGAAGCCAAGCCTCACTAGCACTACAGAAGAACACCCTCAAACCATCTGGCTGCTACCAAACTAGGCATAAACCTAATCTATGCCAGCCCTGAACGTCCAGACTTATGCTGGGCCACAACATTAAGGGAAATGGCCACATTTTGCAACATCAGCCAAGAGCCAACACCAACAAGTGCTCATGAGTGAAGTGGGTGGTGAGTGACTGTTTTACCATTAGGAGGCTTTGTGCCAAGTCTCAATCTGCCCGTTTCCAAGATGTATACAGACATACGTACACAAACATGAACATATGCGCGCACACACACACATGTGCACACACACACACGTGTGCGCGCGCACATGCACACACACACACACACACATATGTGCGCGTGCACACGCATACACACACACACACACACACGTGTGTGCGCACACGCACACCTTCCTAGCAAAAGTGATTGGATAGCAATTAGCAGCAGGAAGCGTTGCTGTTTTTTGCCCTCCCCTCGGACCCAACCCTGACAACCTCAGGCCAGTTACAGAGCCCTTCCTGATGCCCCAGCTGAATTCCTTTTCATTTTATCGCTGGATTGATCTAAGACGTTTGAAATGGCAGGGTCTGCTTTGCTTTGATTTGTATTTTACCCATTTGTCGCCTTGAATCTGAAAGCTTTCATTTGACAGCAACCTATTGTTAAGCTCTCAAACTTGGACGGGACGGTCTGTATAAATTAACATATTTTTAAATAAAGATAAATCTGTGTACACTCGCCATGATGATAAGAGACAGTGCCAGGGGAAGGGGTAACATTTTCACTTTCCTTCCCACGCCAGCTTCGAACAAACCCGTGACTCGGGTCAAATGGAAACCTGGGCTCCCCACCCTGGGCTGCGGTGGTACTGAACCCGACCCCAATTTCCGAGCGCAACTCGCCCGCTCCACCAGTATACCTCCCATCCCTCCATGCTCTTTATCCTTGGGGCTTTTCATGCTGAGATTGCCCAATTAGTGCCGACAGTTATTTCGCTAGACGGTGATATGACAGTTTCAGGTCTGTTGCTGTCAGGGTTTGTTCTGTACAGATCATATTCACAGCAACAAAGAACAGCTTCACAACTCCGTCATAAGGCTCTTTCCTCAAATAGAAGCAAATTTGCATTTAATTGTTTTTTTTTTAAATGCAGAAAAATTTGTGTCTGGGATATTTTTCGGTGCAGCCAAAGTTCTAAGAGTCGGAAGAACATAATGGCTGCGTTTCTATAAATATGACACAAGTTGTTAATTAGATTCTTATTTTCCTTTCGCAGCAGTGAGATACTTAAAGCTTTTGCCGCCAATGACTCAACACCTGGTGAAAGATGAATAATATGAGGCAGTATTTTTTTGGGTAGTGAGGGGTGGATGGGTGGTGGTAGTGAGGAGGGAAGAAGAGAAGGAATCCCAATTAATTCTAGAATGAGTGATTCGTTATTCAGATCCACTCAAAGGCATTAATTTTCATCGCCTTGAAGAATGTAACATGGACGTTCATGGGCAGAAAATTATGTTACGAGCAGAAATGTTCAGGCCTCGTGACATTGTACCAAACCATGTGGCACGTTCTTCATACTTAACTAACTTGACAGGGGTGGGGAGCCAGGAGGTAATATTAGAGAGGATTACCAAGGTGCACAGAATAAGTACTAAGTTAGGAAATAGTGAATTATTAGGCGGGTTCAGTGGAGAAAAGTAATAAAGTCTAAATTAGGGTTACTGTGCATGTATGTGAATGCCTAGAGTGAGGTATAAGATTGGCACAGATCACCACAGGGAAATATGATGTTGTGGCTATTTTCTTTTTATTCATTCAAAGTGGGTATTGCTGGCTAGGCCACCATTTATTGCCCATCCCTAATTGCCCTTGTTCAGAGGACATTTGTCAACCACATTGCTGTGGGCCTGGAGTCATGTATAGAACAGACCAGGTAAGGTTGGTAGATTTTTTTTCTTAGATGGGTTTTTTATGACAATCAGCAATGGTTTCATGGTTATCATCAGACATTTAATTCCTGATTTTTATTGGATTCAAATTTTTCCACCATCTGCTGTTGTGGGATTTGAACCCAGGTCCCCAAAGCATTACCCTGGGCCCCTGGAATACTAGACCAATGGCAATGCCATTATGTCACCACCCCTCCTATAATGGGCACCTGCCTCAAAGAAGGGCAGGACTGGGTGTTATGTATTCCTGGATACAAGGTGTTATGGAAAGGAGGAGGGGTGGTTGTATTGATTAAGGAGAACAGTGCAGTGCTACAAGATGGGATGTCCCAGAGGAGTTAAGGACAGAATCTATTTGGCTAGAGTTAAGGAACAAAAAAGGTGCAACTACATTGCTTGGTGTAGTCTATAAGCCTCCAACTAGTGGGAAAGTTGTAGAGGAACAAATTTACAAGGGAATTACAGAGATGTGCAAGAATTATAGTGTAGTTTTAATGGGGGACTTTATCCTAATATAGACTGGGATAGTAGTATAGTAAAGAGCAGAGAGGGGCAAAAGTTCCTAGAGTGTGTTCAGGAAAATTTTCTATAGAGTGTGCTTCCAGTCCAATGAGAGAGGAAGCACTGCTAGATCTGGTTCTTGGGGATGAGGTGGGCCAAGTGGATCAAGTATCAATAGGAGAACGTTTAGGGAACAGTGATCATTGTATCATTAGGTTCAGGTTGGCGATGGAAAAGGACAAGGAACAATCTAGAGTAAGAACAATTAACTGGGGGAAAACCAACTTCAGTGTGGTAAGAATGGCTCTGACCCAGATAAATTGGAACCAAAGGTTAGCAGGCAAAACTGTAATTGAACAATAAGCTGCCTTTAAAGAAGAGAGAGTTCAGGCACAGTCAAGGTATATTCCCACGAAGGGAATGGTAGGACAAACAAATCCAGAGTTCCCTGGATGACAAAAGAGATAAAGATGAAGTAGAAAAAATGTGCTTATGACAGGTGTCAGGTGGACAATACAATTGAGAACCAGTCAGAATATAGAAGTTCAGAGGAGAATTGAAAAAGCAAATAAGAGAAGCAAAGAGAGTCAATGAGAAGAGACTGACTAAGAGCTAACATAAAAGGGAATCCAAAAGTCTTCTATAAGCATATAGATAGTAAAAGGGTGGTAAAAAGAGGAATGGGACTGATTAGGGATTAAAAAGGAGATTTACGCATGGAGACAGGGGCAAGAGCTGAGATATTAAATGAATACTTTGCATCTGTCTTAAGGAAGAAGGTGCTGTGCAGATCACCGTGAAAGATACTTGAAAGGTTTAACATTGGTAAGAAGAAGGTATTGGATAGGCTGCCTGTACTTAAAGTTGATAAGGCACCAGGACCGGATGAGATGCATCTAAAGGTACCGAGGGAACTGAAAATGGAAACTGCAGAGGCACACTGGCCATAATTCTCCAGTCCTCCTTACATTCAGGGCTGGTGCCAGAGGACTGGAGAATTGCCAGTGTTACACTCTTGTTCAAAAAAGGGTGTGAAGATAAGCTCAGCGACTCAGGCCAGTCAGCTTAACCTCGGTGGTGGGGAAGCTTCTAGAAAAGATAAATCGGGACGCAATTAATAGTGACTTGGGCAAATGTGGGTTAATTAAGGAAAGCCAGCCTGAATTTGTTAAAGGCAAATTGTGTTTAACTACCTTGAGTTTTTTGAAGAGGTACCAGAGAGGGTTGATGAGAGTGATGCTGTTGATGTGGTGTACATGGACTTCCAAAAGCCATTTGATAAAGTGCCACACAACGGATTTAGGGTCATTGGCAAAAGGAGCAGTGGCAACATGAAGAAACCTTTCTCACACAGCGAGTGGTCAGGGTCTGGAATGCGCTGCCTGAGAGTGTTTTGGAGGCTGATTCAATCGAGGCATTCAAAAGGGAATTGAATTATTAAGTGAAAAGGAAGAATGCGCGGGGTTATGGGGAGAAGGTGGGGAAGTGGCAGTAGGTCCTTCAGAGAGCCAGCACAGACAAGATGGGCCGAGTGGCCTCCTCCTGTGCAGTAACCATTGTGATTCTGCACATCAAGAGAGACAAAATGGCCTCTGTTAAAGAAATCGAAGACATCATTAACAGAGTGTGGTTGGTTCAACTGTATTTAGTATCTTTAACCTGTTCTTCAAGCCTTAACCTCAGAGGTGATTTGCTTTGAACAGGTTCTTACAGTTAGAGTGAGTATTTCCCTTTGCCGTACACGCCCCTCGACTTCCTAACATTAATCACAGAATCTAGAACACAGAAAGATGCCATTCACCCATTGTGTCTGTGCCATTGCTTCGAAAGAGATGTTCAACTTAGTCTCACAAATGGACTTTTCCCCTCTAACCCTGCGAATTAATCCTCTTTAAGGACATGTCCAATTGCCTTGTGAAAGTTTCTGATTCCCCCACCATTTCAGGTAACAGCCTCCAAGCCTCAACAACCTGCATTGGAGCAACATTGATTCCAAAAATTGAAAAATCTCAGAGCCCAGAACAATCTGCTTCCTGGCTGAAATGGACCGAACTTTCGACAAAAAAACCTAGGTTGCAATAAATCAGTCAAAATTTCTTACTTGTTGATCAGGAAGGGACAACTCTGTAGTTCTAATTCTGACTCTAAAAAGGGTTTCCACCAGGGCAACAATAACGCTTTAAGAAAATTAAACGGATGGAGGGCCAACCTGAAAATTCCTCAGGAAGTGGTGAGGAATCTGCATTTGTCATTTTCCGTCTTAAAATCCTGAGACAATATATTCAATTTTCAAAGAAATAATTTTTTGTTTCTCAGCTGATTGGACTTCCAAACGGATATAAGTATTGCTACTCCAAATTGTGACTAGTGTGCCTTCTGATACAGAAACATGTCAAGCCGTATTCCAGTGGCAATACTCAAAAGAATTTTCCATGTCACAGACCAGGGTTGTTAAGAAATAATTCACAGGAAAGCCACAAGAAAGAAATGTTACCAACTGGGCTGCAAAATTTGCTAATGCAAATTAGACATGCTATTTCTCAGTTAGAAAACTGCATTCACCCAGGGAGAGTGGTTTTTTTGCCCTTTGTTAATGTTGATTTCTGTCTCAAAATGGCTTCCTTTTGAGCCCTTCATTATCTGCGGCTGCTCTACTCAACTTCCAGTTCCAACTCACGACACCCCGGTAATCAAAGAGGTTTCTGCTTTCTAATTGATTCGCAGAATGCGAGGGTTGCTGGCAAGGCCAACGCTTACTGCCCATCGCTTGAAACGTTTGGGTGACAGGCATTCCTGCTTGAGTCGCGATACAACTGAGTGGCTTGCTTGGTCACTTTGAGGGGCAGTTAAGAGTCAACCACATTGATTTGGAACTGGAGTCACACACACGCACACACACACACACACACATATATAAATATACATTTATATATAATATATATCAAGACTAGATAAGGTCAACATGTTTCTTTCTTTAAAGGGAGTAAACTTATTGGATTTTTAACGACAATTTGAAGGCATCATGGTCTCTACTGATGCCAGTTTTCATAATTTCCAAACTTTCAAAAAACCTGACTTCAAATTCTCAAACTGCTATGGTGGTTCTTTGAATGATTGCTTGAGCCCCCTGTAACTGCTACACTCCCGTGCCCATTCAGTCTTCTTTTGCGATTCCCAACTGCACTGTTCATGTTGCATCATTCGGCATGTTTTAAAAAAAAGAAAGGTTTAAATTTTTGTGGTGCAGCGCCCTTCCAGACATCCCAAAGCTCTTCACTGCCAAGTGTAGTCATTTGGTTTGTGCTGGAAACGAAGCAGCTAATTTGTGCACAGCAAGCTCCCACCGCCACCAATGTGATAATGACCAGATTATCTGTCTTTGGGATGTTCGTTGAGGGATAAATATTGTCCAGGACATCGGGAATAACACTCCCACTCTTCTTTGCCGTCCATCTGGCAAGAGACAGGACCCCTGACAGTACAGTATTCCTACTGCATTGGATTTTGCACACAATTCTCTGGAGTTGAACCCACAACCTTCTGCCTCGGAGGCAAAACTGCTACCCACTGATCCACAGTTGACACCCTAATGGCAACGGTCCTCATGAGGGCAGCCGGGCGTATATATTTCTAACAGCATTGGGTTATGCCCAAGCTGAAGTTGAAACGCCAAAAACCCATCTTGTTTGGCACTCAAAATCAAACATTCACAACAACACGTAAATCTCATGCTGACACTTTGAAAAAAACTATTCGATTAATTCCGCACCCCTGTATGTTTCACGTGGACCTGAAAATACCTGCCCTTCAAGTACTCATTAAAAAAACAAAGCACCATATCAATGCAAGCCTTTATTTTCTTTCTTTTTATTTATCCTATTCCATTTCAAAAGTTGCTATTGGATCTGCCTCCATCGCCCTATCGGGCAGCGCGTTCCAGATCACAACAACTCGCTGTGTAAGAAGGAAAAAAAAATTCTCCTCACCTCCCCCACTTCGCTGCTTTTGCCAATTATCTTAAATCTGTGTCTGCTGCTTAACAACTCTTTTGCCAGTGGAAGCAGTTTTCCTTGTAGAATATGTCAAGCCATATTCTCAACGGTATTCCTCAAAGAATTTTCCATGACACAAAGCATAATTGGGAAAATTTACTCTATCAAAGCTCTTCATAATTTTGAACACTGCTATTAAGGGCATTTGAAAGGGCATTTATTTTTTGCAGTTCATTTTGCCAGCAAGTAATTTACACATATCTTAACCTGGTAGATGAATTCTGTGCATCGTACAACTGTACTAGGTTAATGAGTGCTACATCAACCTACTATCTCTGCTGTGACATATTTAGTTCACTTGTAGAGCCCTCCTCTAATTATATTGCTAGTTCAGTTCTCGACTGAGTCATGGATATTTCTCATCCTCCTCTGCTTGGATCACTCTGCGCTCGTTCTGGTAAAAGGGGTGTTGCTGTGTTAAGTTTCGTTATATGGAAAGATTGACGGTAAGAGGTTAGTGTTTGCCTCAGGCATTCTCAATCCTGCCCTGAATCTGGATTCCCTAAAGTGAATTCGCTTCTAGTCCTACAACCCCTGCGCCACATGAACAAGGGACCTTTGAATTCCTTCAAAATACAGTGGCTTTCTTTACCCTCTAGATTTCATTAGCGGGAGCTGTGCCTTAGTAAGGTAAGAGAATTGGGTGTGTTGCTATCCTAAAAATTGAACACGCTCTCAGCGTGTGATGGGTTTTATGTTTGCAGATGTGATCAGCTAACTGTGGCTAGAAAGACATGGGGGAAAGGTAAATATGAGGAAGGAAGCTTGGCTATCTGGTTAGTCTTTGTAATTGGTGCTAATGATACAGGCAGACAGAGCCTTGGTGACTCCAATGTGTCCTTCACAGTTGATGTCAGGATTAGGTAGGTGCTCAAGTTTTCTTTCAAACAGAACCTGGATCGCCAACTTTTTGGACCAATTGCCCTTCCTCATCTTAGTGTTGCCCCTAATGAGTGGCAAATAGAGTTGAGTCATGGGCAGTCTTTTGCAGAGTTGGGGAGGGGGTGTGATTTCAACCTTGCAACCATCTGGATGGGGGAATAATCAGGAGGAGGGAGAGCAGGCCTTTTCCGATCTGTTATGGCCAGGCACCACGACAGCGCTCTTGGACTGCAGTCATGAACAGCAGTGGGCTTGGTGGCAATGCTGTCTCTCTACAGCCTTCTAGGAACTAACAGTACCTCCCATCAGAAAAGGATTAACAAGCCAGTATGTTGAATCAAGCCACAACAATGAATAATAGACTGCGGTGCTCCAGAAAGAAGTCACCTTTACAGAACAACTCAGGAATGCATTAAACACCAGATTTGCAAATGACACCCACATCCCGAGAATAAATATTACAAAATAAGAAAAGATTTGTCAGCCAAAAAATTATTGAGTTCTGATGAATCATACAACGAATTTGCAAGACGGGGTCAACATGAGGAGGTTTAGCTTTACACTAATGTTGGACTTTGTAGTTTAAGTTGGATGAACTAGCTCTGAGATAAAGTCCCCTTAGACTCCCTCCTCCTGTTTTTGGGGGTATCTTTTGAGGGAATAGGCATTGTAGGATTTCCAGCACAGAAGCAGATTATTTGGCCTATATAGTCCATGCAGATGTTTACGCTCCACACAGTTGACTTCAAACATCAACATAAACGTGTGTTTACATTCAATTGAGGAGGTCCCTCAGACAATGCAGCATTCCCTCAGCACTACACTGGAGAGCCTCCACTTATGTTCTCAAATCTGGACTCTGGCTTGAACACACGGCACTACCTACTCTAATAAGTAGCTTAGCAACCGAGCCAAGGCTAATTCAGCCAACAGAAGCTTAAAATCGATTCAGTTTTCTCCTCCAATTCATTTTCCCTTCTCGATGAGGGTTGCCAAACCTTCTGGGATTGTCCTGGAGTTTCCCGGAATTAAAGTTTGAGCTCCAGGAGACTGCTTCCAGTGATCCAGATTATGAGGGGCATGGACAGGGTGGATAGGGAGCAGCTGTTCTCCTTAGCTGAAGGGTCAGTCACGAGGGGACATAAGTTCAAGGTGAGGGGCAGGAGGTTTAGGGGGTGGATGTGAGGAAAAACTTTTTTACCCAGAGGGTGGTGACGGACTGGAATGCGCTGCCTGGGAGGGTGGTGGAGGCGGGTTGCCTCACATCCTTTAAAAAGCACCTGGATGAGCACTTGGCACGTCATAACATTCAAGGCTATGGGCCAAGTGCTGGTAAATGGGATTAGGTAGGTAGGTCAGGTGTTTCTCACGTGTCGGTGCAGACTCAATGGGCCGAAGGGCCTCTTCTGCACTGTGTGATTCTGTGATTCAGATCCCGGAGAAGAGTTGTTGGTGGCAGTGACAAATAAAAAGCTTTCATTTTCTTTAAGCACTCCCATTTGTTGATCATTGGAGGTGGGGAAGTGAGGTGGGGGTGGTGGGGGGGGGGTGGTGGAAAGAAAGGTTGTCAGACTGGCAGACGGGAAGTGTCTACTCAGGAAATGGAGCTTCTTTTCCAGTTGTAAACACTGTGGGAACAGTCAAATCACATGACCAATGGCAAACGTGAAGCAGTTGGCAGTGAGATTTGGCGACTCTTGTATTTCTGTCACTCATGCAGCAGGCTGCTTTCCATAGCCCTGTCCCATTCTTCCGCCACTTCTCCCCCTTCCTCCAGTTCCCTCTCCTTGGGGCAAGAGTCCATCCTTCAGCCTAGATAATCTGACCATGGCGGCTTGATAATCTCAGCCTGACTTCCCCCAACCTTTGCTTTTTCAGCGAGGATGGTGCGTGAGGTTAGGAATCTAAAGCTTGATTCATTTTCCACCATTGCCCACTTTAGTGGCACCCCCGTGTTCTGTTCATAGGTCATATCTGATTAAGAAAACAGCATTAGGTGTAAAAATAAGCGACTTGTAATTATTTTGCCTGAAAGATCAATTAAAATAAACTGATACTGTGGCTGGAAATTGAAATCTAAAATCACGGTGAACATAATTAGAGGAGCTGTTGTTTACTGCAGCCCCGGGACACTCCCTGGAATTTAGCTCTTATTGAGGGAGTTATTGTTTACAGGGGCCTCCTCTCAATGAGATGCTAAATGGAATTCCTGTCTGCCAGCTCAGGCTGTGCAGGTAGAGGTTTACAACAATAGCTTGCAAATAGCCATTTTGATAGTACAGAACTTGAGCATTGCTGAAAAAAAGACATTTTTTGTCGAAGTATTTTGTCTTACACTCATCAGGACAATTCGCAAGAAAGTGCCAATGTCAGGGGAAAAAAACATATTTATACTGCATGAGAAGAGAGTGCTGATTGGTTGGAAAGTGGCACACCAGTTGGTGGTGACTGACAGTTAACTGCCGAGCATTGTTTGAAATTTAAACCAGGCAGCTTGACTCTTGGCAGTTAATTGTCAGTCACCCATCAACTGGTGCCTTCTCTGTGGCAATGCCTCTACCCATCAGAGTCCACTTTCCAACCAATCAGCACTCTCTTCTCATACAATATAGATTTGTTGTTTCCCCTGACATTGGTATTTTCTTGTGAGTTGTCCTGATGAGTGCAAGATGAAAAGCTTCAACAAAAAATGTCACTTTTTTCAGCAATAGACAATAGTTTGCATTTATACAGCATCTCTAATATAATAACAGGACCCACAACACGGGAGCATTATCAAACAAAACTTTCGACATACAAAGAGATATTAGGATAAAGCTCGGTCAAAGAGGAGGTTTGGAAGGAAGAAAGAGGCAAAGAATTCTGAAGCAGAGAGGCCAAAGCACCTGAAGGCATGGCTGCCAATGAAAAAATGCAAAGTAGAACTTGGGGTTCTCCTGTAGCCTTAGCGAGCATTTCTCCTCAGTCAACAACACTAAAACTCAGATTAATTGATTATAAGAATTAGGAACAGGAGCTGGCCTTACAGTCCCACCAGGCTGCCTAGACCACCACTTAATAAGATTGTAACTGGTCTTCTACATCAATTCCACTTTCCCACTCTTTCAGCACCTTCCAAACCCACGGCCTCTACCACCTAGAAGGACAAGGGCAGCAGACACATGGGAACACCACCACCTGGAAGTTCCCCTCCAAGCCACTCACCACCCTGACTTGGAAATATATCGCCGTTCCTTCACTGTCGCTGGGACAAAATCCTGGAACTCCCTCCCTAACCGCCCTGTACACCACAAGGACTGCAGCAGTTCAAGAAGGCAGTTCACCACCACCTTCTCAAGGGCAATTAGGGATGGACAACAAATGATGACCCAGCCAGCGAAGCCCACATCCCATGGAAGAATAAAATATCCCTTTATTCCCTTACAACCCAAACATTTATCAGTTTCAGTGTTGCAGATAAGAGTCATAGAACGGTCATAGCACTGAAGGAGGCCATTTGGCCCATTGTGACTTTGCTGGCTCTCTGCAAAAGGAATTTCTTTCATTTGACTCCCCTGTCTTTTCCCCCCAGCCCTGCAAATGTTTCCTTGTCAGATAATGATCCCAATTTCCTTTTCAATATACTCAATGACTGAGCGTCGACAGCGCTCTGGGATAGAGAATTCCACAAGAGTTAAGAAATTTCTCTTCATCTCAATCCAGAATGGCCAATCCCTTATCCTCAGACTATGACCTCCTAGTCCTAGATTCTTCTGCCGGGGAAACATCTGTTAGGCTCGACAGGGTCCAGCCTTCCGAGAATGTCATAGGTTTCAACGAGATTATCTCCCATCCTTTTAAACTCCGGAGATAAAAGGGCCATTCTACTCAAGCTTTTCTCACAGGACAGTTCTCTGAACACAGGAACCGGTCTTGTGGACCTTTGAGAGCTCCTCATCCATCTCGTTAGCTGTGGGATCTTGCTGTGCACAGTGCGACGACACGACAGTTGTTGCACATCAGGGAGCGTTGCCGAGAGAAAGGATAAGGCGCTGTACTGAAATGCACATCGCAGTAAGGTGGGCAAGTGTGATTGGGGCTGTTCACTCTTGAAGGTCAACACCAATATGGGCCAGTGAGGTCAAGGGCCTTGTTTTTCCATACTGAAATGTCTGTGCTTTCTATGAATTTCTCTATGATTCTGGTAACTGTTATTTAGAGCTGTTATGAATGTTATCCAGAATATGATTATCATCAACTACCATTGACATCAAATGAAAGGCTGACTTGACAATGTTTGATGCCGCTGACAGCTGGGTCAGTATTGAGCTCAACTTCATACCAGGGTGGATCATGCCTGATGGTTGAATAAAGCTTGTGCGGGAAGCACAAATCCCACAGGGGTCACGTACGGCTCTGCTGTTCAGAGGGGCCAGATTAGCAGCTCTGCAGAATCTGCAGAATCACAGAATTCCACGGCGCAGGAGCTCCTAAGGAGATTTCGCAGGCAATTCTGCATTTTCCTACTAAATTAGTCACTGGCTCCAACAGAAATGTGTTTAAGGAGCAGCTTGACAGCTGCGTTAGGGAAAAAAAGGGATAGACGGGATATGTTGATAGGGTTAGATGAAGGCAGGTGGGGGGGAAGCGGGGGATGCTTGGGTACAGTAGCTGGGCCAAATGGCCTCTTTCTGTGCTGTAAAATTCTATGTAAATTAATTGTGAGGGTGGACTTTTGGATGGGCCACATCATGGATTACGTACATGGGAAATACAGCACAGAAGCAGGCCATTCAGGTGTTTATTCTCTACTCGAGCCTCTTCCCATCTTTCCTCATCAAAGTTTACCAATGTAACAATCTTTTCCTTTCTCCCTCATGTGTCTCTCTAGCTTCCCCTTAAACCCATTTTTAAAATTCTTTCATGGGATGTGGGTGTCACTGGCAGAGTCAGCATTTGTTGCCCGTCCCTAATTGCCCTTGAGCTGAGTGGCTGTGCTAGGCCATGTCAGAGGGGCAGTTAAGAGTCAACCACGTTGCTGTGGATCTGGAGTCACGTGTAGGCCGCACCGGGTAAGGATAACAGATTCCCTTCCCTAAAGGAACCAGATGGGGTTTTTTTTTAACCACAATCAACGATAATTGCCATGGTCACCGTTACTGAGACTAGCTTTCAATTCCAGATTTATTAATTGAATTTAAATTCCACCAGCTACCGTGGCGATTTGAACCCATGTCCCCAGAGCATTACCAGTGACATTACCACTACACCACCATCTTCCCAGCTATAAAATCCACTTCAACCGCTCCCTGTGGTGATGAGTTCCACATTCTCTCCGCTCTCTGGTGAAAAAAATCCCTTCTGAGTGCCCTATTGGATTTCTTGGTGACTACCTTATATCGATGGCCTCTAATTATGCTCTGGCCCACATTCTCTCTGTATCCACTCTATCGAAACCTTTCATCATTTCCAACACCTCTCTTAGGTCACTGTGCACCACCCCACCACCACCCTCTTTTTTTTTTCAAGAGAAAAGAGACCCTCCCTGTCACCCCTTTCCTGTTAGGTATACCCGCGCATTTCTGGTATCACCTTTTGCGTGACACACTGCTACATAAATACAAATCATTTTCATCATCTGGCCCTACGGACTCAAACGGCAAACAGTGGGATGGAAGGAATTGGCTGAGTGGGGGGGGAGGAGGGTCATGACTTTGAGCTCGATCCCCAGAGGAATCCTGTTGCTACCTTACCATTTCACTCATGCTTTGCATACAAGGCGTTCAATAAAGTTTATACGGGAGAAGCTACCAATGTTCCGTTTGGTTTCAATTGACTCAATGTCAATATGCAACACGCCAGACTTCCCTCACTAACAAATAACCAATAAATGCCCTTAAGCCTTAATCCTATAGTGTTCGACAGCTAAAGCATATGCTACTGGTTTGCCTCTGTTACCATACCCCACTGGGACAATAGCCATAATAATACATTAGGGCATCACTGTTCAATCATCCCACATGACAGCCACCTGTCCCCTTTTGAGATCTCTGCCCCTAAAGGCCAGCGTCTCAGAGCCAGTTGCCTTGGCAACCTTTTCACTGGCTCTTTTTACTTAATTCTTTCTCTTCCCTCCCTCCCTGCCTCCTCCACTTTCCAAGCTACCGCCTATATTTCGTTCAGCTGTTTTGTCTAATCCTATTTGTACTACACGCATCAGAATCGGCATCTGCGGCCCTGAGCTCCGTGGACATAATAGAAGAAACGTACCGGGGAAGGGGAATGGAAAGTGGGAGGAGAAGCGACAGCCTCTGATGAGCCCTGTGTCATCCACTGGGAGATTTCACCAGGGAATTTATAGCCTTTCGAACAGAAGGCGAGGAACTTCGACTAAAAAAAAGCTCTTTCAAACTTTGCTTGGAGTTTATTCGACATGGCATTTACCAAAACACCCGAGCTAAATAATACTTGAAACAACTACGCATTTTTTTAAAGGGAGTGTCTTTTTTAAAAGGTGTTTTTGTAAGGAAATTTTTCTTATTCAGGCAAATTGCCTTGTTCCATAGGAATAAATTTGTGATCCCTCATGGAAATGTATATTTTGTCTCCTTTTCACCCCCTCGCACATTTGAGTTGACGCATGAGGCCTGATGCGGCTAAGTTGGAATTCTATGGGATATTCTTTCCCTTCGCCTGACAAAGGGTTTTTGCTTAGCCGCATTTAATGCTTTGCTACCTTCTTTGCTAAGGCCGAAGTGAAGACGACGGCATTGCACAGGGCCAAGTGGATGATTAATGGTCCTTCGAGGGGCCTGGGCCATCTTTGTGGGAGCTCAGGCAGCCCTTTTGTGTGGGCCACTCTGGAGAGCATTAGAAAGACCTGGCAAACGCACCTGTCACTGTGCTCGGAGTGCTGACCCAACAGGAGAAGCTTTGTCCAGAAAAACCCCCAATCTCCTGTTTGTAGACACTTTCTCCCCGAGACGATGATGGTGAGGAGAGCTGTTGCCCAGGCAACCTCTCAATCCTCCCAGCAGTCGGTGCTCAACTGGGAGTTGAGTGTCGCCAATCGTTGAGTTTGGACCAAACAGTCTGTCTTTTGATCGTGAACCAGAATGTCTAGCTTCCTGCCCCTCCCCCACCCAAAAATCAAAGTCCAATATCTTGTAGTAAAGTTTTCAATGAAGCCTCGACCTCCCTCCCTGCCACTGGCCCATCTCCCTCCCCTGTCCCTCTGCCTAGTTTTGAACTTGGCAAAGGGGGTTGTTCTGCAGGGATTAGGTCACTTGGTTGCTCTTAGTGTGTGACCCATTGGAAAGAGGTCTAAGATTAACTGAGAGGAGAGGAGAGGATGTACCCTATGTAGTTAATATATTGGAAAAACTTGCATTTCTATCCCACCGTCTCACCCCCCAGGATATCCCCGTGTTTTTGCGGTCACTAAATTACTTTTGCTGTGCAGTCGCTGCTGCTTCACGGGCAAAGGCGGCTGGCAATTTGTGCACAGCAGCATCCCACAGGAAAACACATGGGATGGACAATGAGTTGCTCTGTTTCAGTGGGAACGAGGGTCAGGGAAGGACGTGGGCCGAGATGCGAGGCGGACCTCCCCCTGCCCCTCTCCGAATAGTGAGTGCCTCGGGGCCTTTCACATTGGCCTGGCCTGAAAGAGGGCATCTCTGCCAGCGTGGTACTCCCTCAGTCCTGCATTGAGGTGTCGGCCTGGATTATGCCAAGCCACTTGATTGCTGCCACTGAATCGACACTGACGCCTATTAAGAGGATCTATAATACAATGACATTAAACTGTAATACAGTGAGATTATTTCCTGCCCTGCGCTCCTACTGTAAGTAACCCTTTGGCAGGAGGCCAAAGTGGATCCAATTTGAAGCTTAGGTCAGATTTTCAGCCTCTTAAATAAATAAGCCTATTTATTAGCTGAGTTCTTATGTAAACAGCTCCTAGTTTGCATGTTTATGAGGCACACTGAGATACCATTGACCTTTTCTTCTTGTGTCTTGCTTTTGACCAGTTGTTGCAAAGGCACTCTCTCTGGTGTGAAACTTTTGGTTTACAAGCTAATAATTAGCTAATGAAGAGCCCGGGAAAGGACAGCAATGGAAACCAGGCCATAAATTTTCCGATTTGGATGTTTTTGAACACTTTCGGAGGCGAGGGATCGCACCTTTCGAAGGTGCTGAAAAACATAATTTGTTTTTTTGCAAGGATGATGCAGTTGCGAGTGACTGGTTCTTTCTGCAGTACACCCACAGCTGCTGCCATTTTGATGCTGAAGGTTTTCATTTGTCCCCCTTTCGATTCACACCTTCCGGCTTATTATTCTGTTTTGCCCTTTTGCTTAATCATTTTGAGTGTTTTATTTTAAAATCCCGCTGGCCGATTTTCTCACCGTCGACCCGCCCTCCCCTCGTAGGATGATGCAGCACAGAAGGAGGCCATTTGGCCCTTTGTGACGATGCTGGCTCTATGAAAGAGCTAACCCATTAGCCTGGCTGTCTCTCCTCTCTCCCCATAGCCCACATTTCACCACCCCCACAGCAAATTTTTCCCCTTCAAGCGTTTATCCGGTTCCCTTTTGAAAGGGACAGCTGAATTTGCTTCTGCTGCCCTTTCAGACGGAATTTCAGGAAAATTCCAGATCTGGTTTCTGCTAAGAATTGTGGGTGCAATTTATCCAGGTCTCCCTTGACTAATTGTCATATATTTAATGCATTGGAGAGAATTAGTTTTGCATCGGACATAGCATCATTAGTATTTTTTTTACAGGAAACAGATACCCATGGTTACCTAGGCTACCAGAATTAAGCCCTCTTGTATATAGCTCTGACCAAATAAGCATATACAAAAATTAAATGGGCATAAGATAAACACGACAAAAAGCCGCTTGGCCCTTCTTGCCTTCACTCCCAGCACAGCCTAAGAAACAATCGTTTTCTGTCACCGTGGACTTCATCTATTTTACTTAACTGACTGAGGGAGAAAGTACTGGAAAGAATTTCCTCAGATCTTCAATGTCAATCAAGTGAAACTCTAGAATTCTGTCTGTTCTCCCACTGCTTGACTACTTCCCATAATTGTCATTCTCATGGCCCTAAGAGTTCAGAAGCTGGCATTTTAGCAAATACCTGATCATCTCCATCGATACTCATCTCTGAACTTCATTCTTTCATGTGATGCGGGCATCATCACCGGGCAAGGTCCAGCATTTGTTGCCCATCCCTAATTGCCCTTGAACTGAGTGGCTGGCTAGACCATTTCAAAGGGCAGTTGAGGGTCAACCACATTGCTGTGGGTCTGGAGTCACATGTAGGGCCAGACCAGACCAGGTGAGGATGGCATATTTCCTTCCCTAAAGGGGATGGGTTTTTACAACAATCAGTGCCAGTTGTTGTGGTCACCAGCTTTATAATTCCACCAGCTGCCATGGAAGGGGGGGGCGGTGGGTGGGGAGACAGGGGGGTGTGCGTTTCGAACCCGGGACCCCAAAGCATTGACCTGGGCCCTTAGATTACCAGTATAGTGACATCACCACTGGGCCACCATCTCTCCTACTAGTAGATTAGTACACAGCGTAGCAATGTGAATGAAAAGAATAGGACCTAAGGCCATCCAGGAGGCATCGCTGAGAGCTAAATCTGTTTGGCTCTTTTACAATGCAGGAGTCTGCCTCCAATGTGCAGCTTAACAGAGGGAGTGGCAAAACACAAACAGTGCTCACTGCCAAAGTTATAAATCAAAACCCAAAGTGATGCATCACAGTTTTTTGCTGTACTTCAGGACGTAAGCTGCCTGGACAGGAGGACTAATGCCATACACGAGTGCTTGGTCCATACTGAGTTGACCGGTCTTGCCTAGGATGGCACTAAAGGGGTGAAACATGGGTCTCGGTGCTCCCACTTTCTGAAGAGCAAGTACCAAGCAGGAGTGCCAGAATTAAGCCCTCTTGTATATAAAAATTAAATGGGCATAACATAAACACGACAAAAAAAGCCACTTGGCCCTTCCTGTCTTCACTCCTAACACAGCCTGAGAAACAATCTTTTCCTGTGGCCGTGGACTTCACCCATTTTACTTAACTTACTGAGGGGGAAAATACCGGAAAGAATTTCCTCAGATCTGACCTGACTTGCTGCCCAGTGACTTGCGCCTGCAAGTGCGTGTGAGGCACGAACAAACTCGCACTCATGTAGTGCCAGTCACGCTCTCAAAGGGCTTCAAAATCAATTGCTTTCCGAGTGACGACTGTAACGTGGGTGAGCAATGCAGCCAGTTTGTCCAACGTGAGCTCCCACAAACAGCAACGAGATAAATGACCAGATAATTGTAGAACGACACTGCAATCACATCCATGCCATTTCTTTTAATGAGTTAGCCAATTGCTGTCACGCCCCTGCTCTTTCCCTCATAGCCCTGCACGTTATTCCCCTTCAAGTTTCTATCCACTTCCTTTAAGATTTACGATTGAATCTGCTCCACTAGCCTTTCAAGGCAATCTGTTCTAGTGACGTTGGCTGAGAACATAAGGACATAGGCAATAAGAGCAGGAGCAGGCCATTCGGCCCCTCAAGCCTGAGGGATAAATATTGACCATGTTCCTGGGGAGAACGGCCCTGTGGTTTTTTTTTAACAGTTGGTGCCTTGGGTCGTTTTACATTCAGCTGAGCAGGAGGGTGGTATTTAACGTTAGGGCAGGAAACGAGTGTTGAAGTGGGTAATTGTAAGTTAACAAGCTAAGTACTTCACTTGGGGTGTATAAAGGGGAAATGGGTGCGACAATGTGTCTTTGGAGTTTTATGTGATCAGAATAATTGGAGAAGTCGAGGCTTGGTCTCTGCCTTTGTTATCAAGCAGCTATTTGGAACTTAACATTCAACACCTCCTCCAGAGGTGGAACCTCCGACAGTGCGGCACTCCCTTGAGTGCGGCAGTGAAAGTGTCAGTCTGGATGAGAAGCTCAAGTCTTTCTTTGATGACAAAGTGGGACCAGTTGAGCCAAGGCCGGGTGGGGTTGCAAACTTGCTTTCACTCCTGCGACCACTCTCTCCAGCTTGAAGGATGAGGAAGGGCCAATCGGACCAAGCGCCCGGGGAATCTACAGCAGCACCAACCTGAGGCTTTATTTTTATTCTTGGCGTGTGAGCGTTAATTGCCTTTGGGAAGGCGGCAGTGAGCCGCTGGCTGCAGTCTGTGTGCGGCAGATTTCCTTTCCCTGAAAGGCATTAACTTCCACCATAATCCAGCAGTGTGTCATGGTCATTATTAATGACATTTTATTCCAGATTGATTAGTTAATTGAATTTAAATTCCTGGAGCTGCTGTCCCAGGGTTTGGACTTTGTGCCTCTGACAGATCAGCCTGGACCACTAGGTCCAGTGACATTACCACTGAGGCTACCACCTTCAGACTGAGGCCCTACCTCCCTCTTCCAGGGGTCATGGTGCATCCAAAATCCTAAAGTCGCTCTCTGGAGGAGGGCGAAGGTGATTGGCCAACATTCCCCCACCTCGACAAACACCGCCTAGCAACCGACTGTCGATCAATCTAGCTCATGGCTGTTTGTGGAAAATAACTGGCCTGTCCAACCACGTAACAAGGGCAGCTGTGCTCCAAAATGACCTACCGTCCATGATATGATATTCTTGTGAGATGTGACAAGCTGCTGCATCAACACAAGTCTTCCTTCCCTTCAGGAAAAGTTGCAGGGGGGAAAAAATAAAAAACGCGTTTGAAACAAAACCTAGGCTGAAGCGCACTCCATCATTTTCAGAGACGCAGATGCACAACCTGAAATGACTTTCCCATATCAAGCTATCAGATTATACAAGCGGGGCTGTCGAATATGTCTTATATTCCGCAGCTATGAAAGGCAAACAGAAACAGAGTAACGTTCAAAAAACACCTTGTATTCATTTAATTGAATTCCCCAAATAGTGAATGATTGAACCTTGTCAGATACCGAGCTAACAGCAGAATCAGCAAAGGAATGTTAATTTTTACTGAAATTGCTGTGTCCAATATCACAGATTGCTCCGCGACAAAACAAAACCTATTTCATTTCTCCCCCGAGACAAAAGAATCTCTTCACAGTGATTATGGTCTAGAATTACTAAAATAGTCAGTGTCCAAGGCAATTACACACACTCTCTCTCTCACACACACACACATATACGTATGTATTTTAAAAGACGCTGGGTTCTTTAACTTTGCTTATGTTAGAATGGTTCTGCATGATTGAACAGAAATATTGGAGACAATTAGTTCACCTCTGGATTACAGTGTGCGTGTTTGAGTGTGACACATTGTGGGATTAATCTGGGGAAGCTGTGGGGGTTGAGCACATCTACTGTGCTATTAAACTGTACAGACTGATGGCACCAGTGTTACCATTATTCACACAATGCGAATGATGATGGTGGATAAAAATGAACAAACTCTGACTGTATTTTATTCTCCCTCCTTCCAATGTGATTCTCTCTCTCTCTCTGCGCGACCCCAAACCCAAACCCAAACCCACTGCCCACCCACCCCGCCGCCTTAGGTTGTTGGCTGCGGCTCTGAGGGTACACTCACCTCTCTGAGGGAGAAGATTGTGGGTCCATGTTCCAACCTTAAGGATTTGAGTACACAATCCAGTCTTCGCTGCGGTATGGTACTGAGGGTGGGGTGGGGGGGTGCTGCATTGCCGAAGGTGCTTTTTTGGGAACAGGCATTAGTCTGCCCGCTCGGGTGGACGTGAAAGATCCCACGGCGTGATTTGAAGAGCAAGGGGGTTCTCCCCGGTGCCTTGGCCAATATTTATCCCTGAACCAACATTAATTAAGACAGATGATCTGGTCATTTGCCTCATTGCTGTTTGTGGGAGCTTGCTGTGTGCAAATTGGCTACAGGGCTTCATTGGCTGTAAAATGCTTTGTGGCATCCCGACCTCATGAAAGGCGCTATAAGAATGTAAGTCATAAAGCCACAGGCCCCCTATTTCTCACCCAAATGGTTGTTCCCTATTTAGGAACCCAATTGATTTTGGTTGGCACTTTGACTGCGGGGGCATCATCTCCCCCACCCTCTCCTGTCTAGAGAGACTGGGTCCAATTATAACGCTGCCGCCAACTCGATGCAGACTGGGCAGTGGGCTTTCTAGCTGCATGATCTAAGCTGAGAACTGTAAGATAAAGTGGAACGGCAGGGATGGAGGGGGTGCATGGAAGCCCATCAGGCAAGACAGCACCCACGCCCCCCCACCCCAAAATTAAAAAAAAGCCTCCTAGAGAGGAGGACAAGGTTCGTTAAGAAGCAACGTTCAAGATTCCCAAGCCTCGGATGGCTTTACAGAAGGAATAAAAGATTGAGGATGTAGTGAGTTCTGCCGCTTTGAGTAGAGTAAACTGTTTTTGACTTTTAACACATTAAACCCTTCCTGAATTTTTCATGATTATATTCTCAAATCCAACCCCTCAACTTGTAGCATATCAGGAAGGGACAAACGGCTTTCTTCCCACAGGGAATGACATGATTTGGTTTGTCTACCAAGGCACATGATCATACCAGAGTGAAACATGGCTCCTTGATCTGCTCCAAATTCCTTGGTTTTTTTCTTTGCTTTGATTTGAGGTGGAGACTCGATGCCAACTCTTAGGGTTGTGCTAAGTGCTGCCCACGTGCAGTTGGCATGGCTGTGTGTATTAAATTACCAATCCTGTGCCAGTGTTGAGATATTCTTGGCTCTGGAAAAGATGTACCGCCTATTTCCAACATCCTGCTGCAGACTCTCTGCCTATCATAACCATGCTCCCCAAATCTTCAGCTTTTAAGTCATTCTCAGAATAAGGATATCGCTGGCAAGGCCATCATTCATTGCCCATCCTTAGCCGCCTTTGACAAGGTGGTGATGAGCCACCTTCTCGAACCATAGAATCTCACAGTGCAGAAGGAGGCCATTTGGCCCAGCATGCTTGTGCTGGCTCTTTGAAAGGGCTACCCAATTAGTTCCTCTGCCCTCCTCTTCCCCCATGCCGTGTAAAGTGCTCCCTTTCAAGTAGATGTCCAATTCCCTTTTGAAAGTTACCATTGAGCCTGCTTCTCCTGCTACATACCTTTTCAGGTAGCGCATTCCAGATCACAGCTCACCGCATTTAAAAAACAAATCTTCCTCTCTAGTTCCTTTTGCCAATCACCTTAAATCTGTGTCCTCTGGTGAGAGACTGTCCCGCCAGTGGACACAGTAATACTCCATTATGACCACTCATAAGTATGAACACCTCTATTAAATCTCCCTTTAACCCTCTTTGCTTTGAGGAAACCAATGCCAACTTCTCCAGTGTTGCCACAAAACCGAGTTTGCCCATCCCCAGCACCATTCTACTAAATCTCCCCCACCGCTTCTCCAAGAAAAGAGAGCATTTCAGTCCATGCTATGGGGTGTTGAGATCCTCATGCAAGAGATGAGGGTTTTGTCTAAAACTGCGTTGGGAGTAAGTGCATGCATGCTGCACACATCAGCTTGAGAAAAACAAGGATAAATTTCTTCAAACTGAACAACAAGAAGCCAATTTTCAAACTCTCTTGCCTGGTTGATTAGCTATTGGGCAACAAATCTTTTCCGCATCTGCAAGTTAGGTCACAGAAGTCATTAAAGCACAGAGGGAGGCCCTTCAGCCCATCGAGCCCACATCAGCAAACGCACCAGCTACCTTTCACCTCAGGTTGCCAGAGTTTTACATTTAACATGTTACCGCAAGTTAACCGATAGACATGGTAAGCACCAAATACTTCACCAGCAGCATGAAGCAGGAGTCTGGTGGTGTGGGATGTGTTGTCCGAAGGGAATTGTAAAAGAGGAAGGAAGATGATTATACTCATTTAGATGTTACCACTATGGCAGTCATGCAGCACGAGTGACAAAGCCACGAGGATGAAAATAACCATTCCGATATAAATCAGCCCATACATAATTCCTACTTCACAACGCATTTATCTGCGATCATTTTTTAAAATGGTTGCCAGTTTTCAGTCTTGGAAGGTAAACAGGATTTTGCGCGACTATTTCATTTTGCTTAACTTTATAAATGAAATGCCAACCCCGAGTTAGATGAGTTCCCCAATTGTTCCAACTCAGCACGGGTTAGAATTCTCACGTGAGGAAAACACCTCGTTCTAACTGACACATTCCAAACGAACCAACGCGACACCAACAATCAGCCAAGGGTGACGCATCTTGTGTCCATGCCTGGAAACCTAGTGTTGTTCAACCCAACCTATGCAGCCCCTCCACACTGTTGGGGGACGCTCCCTAATGAAATCGCTTGAGCATGAATCCTTTACAGCTCATCATGCATGAGGGCACATTGGTGGAGCTTTGACTCACACTGAGGCGATGCCCTTTGACATGAGATGACTGCTCTTACTGCAGGGAAGTAGCATTAAACCTGCCATACAATACCAATCCCTACAGGATGCGGAATCTGTAACACCGCTCCTTTTATTCTCAAGATGGTTGAAACCCAAGTCAGACATAGGCCAAGCAGAGCCTATTTTGTCTTACCCCTTTGTGAGGGGGTGGGTGGGGGTGGCGCTAAGACCCACTGTAAAGAGGCGTTGACCAGGCCGAAAAGATAGACGACCATATGAAGCTGTGTTAAAGGTTGGATTTGGAAATGATAGCGCAGGAAAAAAAGGAGATTAAAAATCTCCTCGGATTGGGGTTTGTGTGGGAACGTAAGGAGAGGAATGCTCTGCTTTGAAGGAATTTCCGATCTCTAGAAAAAGGCAAATGATGCAGCGGCGAATCCCAGAAGGGTAAAAAAAACAGTTCGGACCAGTACTCTTCTTTCCCGGTTTTTACTGGCGTCCCAGATTAAGGTGCACAAGACCGGTATTCTTATTTCCCTGTTTTTTTACTGGGTTTTTTTTCCCCTTCTGAGAGCAGAACGAACTAGTTCTGCCGGGCATGGGTCTGCTTTGATTTCCAACATCCTGACACATTTCCAGCATTTTTAAGGCTCCACAGATCAGCTCGTCCGCTCCCTCAGCCTAGAGTTCCGGCACGCCTGGTGCCTCAGTGTTCTTACACTAGTCTCTGCTAGGCCCCTGGTTAATCTGCATCTGCACAGGCGAGAACGCAATCAGAAATTAAAAGCGGAGACAAATCACCCTGACATCCTCAGTGGAAAAGAAACGCCATTAGTTAAGTGCCTCCCCAAGCACTTAATCAATCCATAGCGTTGTTGGATTGGTGCATAGAGTATGTGCTGGCACCATTTTAGACTCCAGCAACACAAGGCAGCCATTTTGGAACTGGGCAGGGTGGTAATAGGAAATGCTGAAACATCCTTTATTTCAGCAGGGTGACTGGCCCCTGACTGCGGACGCACATGTAGGGCTTCTTGTGAGATCCTGGGATTGCTGTCAACGCGCGTCCCCCATTTCTATAGTTCATGGCTCATCATGTCACCAAGGAAGGTTTCAATCACTGCTTGCTAGGTCGAAACTTTCCAGGGAACGGGGGCGGGTGGACGTGGCCGCCTCGCAGGCTTCCGGACGCACTAGCTTTTCGATTCTAACGAACGTTGGGCAGGTTTGCGTCCGACCCGCGCGCAGCAAGCCCTGTTCAACCAAGGGGGGGGGGGGCCCTCACATGCCCTCACCCCCCCTCTCACCCGGCGAGAGACAGGCCAGCGCTGTGTCACCTCGGGCGCATGGCCTGAACGACGGGGAGCGCGAAACGGCCCGGGAGGTCGGGAGTCAGGAAGCGGGCGGGGCAAGCCTCGGTGCCAAGGGTGGCCGCAGGCTCCGAGGCGCTTGGGGGGAGCGTGGAGGACGCGCTGGGGAAAATGCGGCTCACTGCAGCGGGCGCAGTGTGCGGAGGGGTCGGTGACTCTGATTTCCGCATGTCTGGGGCCAGGGGTGGGTGGTGGTGTGGGTGGGGGTGGGGTGGTGGGGATGGTAGTTTATTTAATACATGCATTGGCACTGCAATGAGCTCAGAGAGGCTGAAAGTAAAGCCGATGAGAGAGATCGAGCAACGGGAAAATAAATTCCTGCTGCCTGTACCCTGGCTTGCTCTGAATTGCGGATCATGCAGTATAACATGCGCATTTTAAAGGGGCATTGTCCTCTTACTCCCATCTGTGCAAGTGACGCTACGATGCAGCTCAGCATAATCCAAGTGGAAAACTGGAATATGATTGCACTTTTTGTGATGGCCATTCTGAAATGTTTTGAAATCTTCTTTCAGTTTTTTTCGTAATGAATCAAGTATATTTTTTTTTGCCAAAAAAAATAATCTTCACGAGGCTGCTTACTTGAGGAAGGGTGGCCCTTTAAGGTTGTTGTTTCGCTATTGGAATGCAGTCTGTGTAGCACTGCGTTATTTTTCTCCCCCTCAACCGTCCCCATTTCTCCCCTACGCATAATTGCGGGCACCGATCGCCGCTCTGTGGAAACGAGCAGTGCCAGGGAAGCGGAACCCAGTGAGCTTTCACTTTCCCTTCACCCAGCTCCCTCAGCCAGTGCATTCCAAAGGAGAGTTTGAGCTCCAGCCAAGGGGATGTCCACAGCGGAGAACGAAGACCAGGGTGTCAACCAGGAGGCAAAACCAATAGGTCGTGTTGTCCTATGGCCATCCAACCAGAACCCCCCAACCACCGCCTACCAGGACCCCCTCAACCCTCACCTACCTGGACAACCCTCCCCACCCCCACCCACCTACCAGGACCCTCCCCACACCCACCTCCACCCAACCTACCAGGACCACCCTCACCCCCACCTCCACCCACCTACCAGGACAAATTTTCCCACCCTCCTACCAGGACCCACCCCCACCCCCCACCCAACTGCCAGGGCCCCCCAACCCCCTCACCCCCACCCACCTACCAGGACCCTCCCCACCCCCACCCACCTACCAGGACTCCCCCCACCCCCGCCTCGACCCACCTACCAGGTCAACTCTCCCCACCCCACCCTTTACCAGGAGCCCCACCCACATACCAGGATCCCCTTACCCCCACCCCCACTCACGTACCAGGACACCCCTCTACCAGGACCCCCACACCACCCGCACCCACCCACCTACATCTACAATTCTGTGTGCAGGACAAAGATGCTCTAATCGAACCACAGCGCAATAAACTAAGCTTTGCCTGGTGCTCAAAATCCAACTGAAACCCTTAGCTGGAGTTTAGAGAGTGTTTGTTCAAGCAAATTCTGGTTGGGACCCTAGGAAAGCATGTGGGGGAAAACCTTTGTTAAGTTCTGCTTTCTAATCCCATTGATCCCTGGAGCGGTGGGGGTGGGGGGAAAGATTGGTGGATCCTCCTCTCGTTTGGAGTAGCTGCTTCATTCAATGGGGTGCGGGGGTGCGCGGGGGTGGGGGTTGGGGTGGGGGGCAGAGATTAAAAAAAAGACACAGGAACCTTTTTAAACAAGGGCAAGCGTTGCAAGCTCTTAAACAAAACAGGCGTGACCTTGTGTTTCTGAATCAGAAAAGGACCATTCATTGTCGAGACTCATTTATTTTTCGCTGGTGGGGGGAAGAAATTAAAACGTACACAATGAGTCAGAGGTTCTGCGGTTTAACAATTGGGCTTTGACTTGTCTTGTGCCCAGTTCTGAGCTGCTGCTTAATACCAGACGCCGATGGCTTCTATTATCACTTATCTCCTCACAGGCTGAAGCTAAAACAATCCCTGGTAGTCACGGTCAGATAATAAAAGGCCGACTTTTTTTTTTTGAGGGCGCCCTTCGCTTTTAAAGCATTACCCTGCATGTTGAGTGTGCGAGACTATGTCCTGGAAAACCATTCCCCAAGACCTACGTACAGCATGGCAGAATTAACTGGCTAACGGGAAATTCATTTGGTTAACAAAGACTCCATTTCTTTGGTAAAGGTTGACGTGTTGGGTTTTAAGTCTGACAAAGCTGTGCCCTTCGAGTCCTCCCCCACGATTAATTTAGCAACACAATATTTCTATCGTACGCCCTGTTCCAATGTTGGCCCGGGTGTTAGCCAATGAATGGCTCAGAAATTCTGCCTTCTCACCACCATTTTGAGATTTAGGCTCATGGAGATCAGCCGACACTATCGTAAGCATCTCTTATTGGGTGCACCGGCAATTCATCCGCTTGCACCTCGATGAATGCGCATTATTATTCCCCTGTAATGGGAACGGTTGGATAAAGGGGACAGCTTGCAAGCCCATGATCAGGCTCAGCACAACAGTCCTTTATCCGAGGGACCCTTTGCCAATTGCAGAATAGGCAGGTACCCCCGTGGTTCCCTCAAGGTTAAGACCCACGGTATACAATGAGCAATCGGATCTTATAATTAAAGTCAAGAGAAATGATGGCAAAAAGGGATTTTGAACAGAGACCACCCCCGACTCATCGTCTCCCACCCCCCAGCTGCGCTGCCTGAACAATTGAGCATCCCCTGAATTTTTTGGCTCCTCGCTTCAGTTTATATAAAGCGCTTCGGTTGAAGAAGAAGAATTCTGCTCACATACTGAAGATAACAATAGGCTGTGGTAACAATCGCCGTCTATTGTGACTGCGGGTGAATAAGTACAGATTATATTCCTGTGCCTCCCTGCTCTAAAATTCACAAGGAAATAATTATTAACCTGCACTCGCCGGACAGAAATTTGTCAATTTTGATTTTTGACAGCGCGAGGGCTGATTCGAGGAATGAAGTTGAGGCTGAGTCCCATTATCGACACCACGCAAAGATAGTGGCTTGCCGATTGGGCCTTTACAGATTGTGGGGTGCCCATTTCAGAAGGCTGATCATTATTATATTTTGTATTTCACCTGTTAACATGTGTTGGAAAGGCAAATTGCACTTGGAAGGACCTGGGGTGGTGAGAGGGATTTTTTTAAATGTATGAAAACATGGGAGGTGCCTTAATGGGTTCGATCGACAGTGTCCTGCTATTTGAGTAGGATCTCATCTTAACAGGGACATCATCCCTGTGTAGAAAACACAGAAAATACACCCTTTCTGCCATTGTTTCTTACGGCCACAAGAACATAGCCTGGCTGTGGGTGGGGAGGGCGGGGTGGGGGGAGGTATTAATTAAAGCAAACATCCCCTTTAAGTAGGGGGTGTGGGTCCCCACTAACCTGGGTGCCCTTCAGCAGACACGTTACTTATCTGAACCCAAAATAAAGATGTATAAACACCTAAACACTAGGCAGAAATAAATTCAAATAGGCAATTGATTTTGAATATGTAAATGATGTATGTTTTATTCCCCCCCTCCATTTGCATCTTAGTCCCATTATCCAGCCAAGCTCTCACTGATGACTAGTTATTTACTTCACTTAATAAGCCTCTGGACGAAGTAATTGTTAAAAATAAGCGTTGGGCTTATTGCCATGAGAAATGCCTCCTTGAATGAATACCTGCAGTGATACAGGTATGCTGATTGCTGCCTCTATTGTTACCTGTGAAAGGCACTGGCCGCCCTCTTTCTCTCTGTCTGAGAACTGGCAGCGCTGGAGTAGACTATTGCAAAACAGAACTGTGTAATGAGGTCAAGTGAGAAAGGGCTTTGCCTTTGCCGCCTCACCATACTTTTTGTTTCAGTGCAGAGTTGGAACCTGACATGAGTCCTTTGAGTACCAACCACATACCGCACAAAACCCAGACTGCCGTCCTTTTACACCAACGTCCATCCCCTGACACCTCGGCACCCGAGCGATGCTGGGGCCCTTGCAAACCGACGGGCAAATATTTAATGCTGGTGCCAAGAGCACCAGGCTCCAGAAATTACCCCTGTTTAAAGGGCTTTCTGTCTCACTCCCTTTACTGGGAGGGACCCAAAAAGGGACAAGAATTGTTGGTGGGGGCTGGGGGGCGGCGGTGGGGGGGGAAATGGTGTTGGGGGAGTGTGGGGTGTGTGGGTGACTGAGCGAGGTAGGGTGGGTGTGGGGGGCATTGGGAGGGGTGGGGTGTGTGGGTGTGAGGTCGGTGGGGGATGGGGTGTGTGTGGGGGGTGGGGGTTGGGGGAGGTGGGGTGTGTGTGTGAGGTCAGTGGGGGATGGGGTGTGTGTGGGGAGTGGGGGTTGTGTATGTGAGGAGGGCGTGTGTGGGGGATAGGGAAGTGGGGTCGATGTGTGGGGTGGGTGGGTGAGGTGGGGTGTGTGCGGGTGGAGGTGGGGTGTGTGGTGGGGAGGGGGTACTGGGGTTTGTTTGAGGGGTGTGGGTGGGGGAAGTGTGTGTGTGTGTGTGTGTGGATCAATTGGGAGGTGGGGTGGGGTGTGTGTGTGTGTGGGGTGTGGGTTAGGGGTGTGTGTGGGGGGTGTGGGTTAGGGGTGTATGTGGGGGGTGTGGGTTAGGGGTGTGTGTGGGGGGTGTGGGTTAGGGGTGTGTGTGGGGGGTGTGGGTTAGGGGTGTGTGTGGGGGGTGTGGGTTAGGGGTGTGTGTGGGGGGTGTGGGTTAGGGGTGTGTGTGGGGGGGGGCAGGGGTGTGTGTGGGTTATGGGGGTGTGAGTTTGGGGGGTGTGGGTTTGGGGGGTGTGGGTTAGGGGGGTGTGGGTTAGGGGGGTGTGGGTTCAGGGGGTGTGGGTTAGGGGTGTGTGTGGTGGGGGTAGGGGTGTGTGTGGGTTAGGGGGGTGTGAGTTCGGTGGGTGTGGGTTCGGGGGGTGTGGGTTCGGGGGGTGTGAGTTCGGTGGGTGTGGGTTCGGGGGGTGTGGGTTCGGGGGGTGTGAGTTCGGGGGGTGTGGGTTCGGGGGGTGTGGGTTCTGGGGGTGTGGGTTTGGGGGGTGTGGGGTTTGGGGGGTGTGGGTTAGGGGTGTGTGTGTGTGGGGGGGTAGGGGTGTGTGTGGGTTAGGGGGGTGTGAGTTCGGGGGGTGTGGGTTTGGGGGTGTGGGTTTGGGGGGTGTGGGTTCGAGGGGTGTGAGTTCGGGGGGGTGTGGGTTCTGGGAGTGTGGGTTTGGGGGTGTGGGTTTGGGGGGTGTGAGTTCAGGGGGTGTGAGTTCGGGGGGGTGTGGGTTCGGGGGGTGTGGGTCTGGGGGTGTATGCGTTCGGGGTGTATGGGTTCATGGGGTGTGTGTGTGGGGGGTGTGGATTTGGGGGGGTGTGGGTTTGGGGTGTGTGGGTTTGGGGGGTGTGGGTTCGGGGGGTGTGGGTTTGGGGGGTGTGGGTTAGGGGTGTGTGTGGGGGGGTAGGGTGTGTGTGGGTTAGGGGGGTGTGAGTTCGGGGGGTGTGAGTTCGGGGGGGTGTGGGTTCTGGGGGTGTGGGTTCTGGGGGTGTGGGTTTGGGGGGTATGAGTTCGGGGGTGTGAGTTCGGGGGGGTGTGGGTTCGGGGTGTATGGGTTCAGGGGATGTGTGTGTGGGGGGTGTGGATTTGGGGGGTGTGGGTTAGGGTGTGTGGGTTTGGGGGGTGTGGGTTTGGGGGGTGTGGGTTTGGGGGGTGTGGTTAGGGGTGTGTGTGGGGGGGGTAGGGGTGTGTGTGGGTTACGGGGGTGTGAGTTCGGGGTGTGTGGGTTTGGGGGTGTGGGTTTGGGGGGTGTGGGTTCGGGG